>NC_135413.1:5067361-5127361 GCF_051991245.1 Festucalex cinctus
TTTGGCACACCCCTAATCTGATTACCTATAATATTGGTGGTCTATTATCATCTATATTGCTTATCCTCTTTTGAGTCATGGGTGAGCAGGTGTCTGCCCCCCCCCCAAAAAAATGCAAATTCCCTGATTTTTTTTCTTTTTTATTTTTTTTCTTGTCTTTGTACCATAACGCTAGTCATGACAGCAAAAAACACCACTGACAACAACTACAACTAATAACTATGTGGCCAAAAATGTTGATGTATTTGCAGTCTACATATATGATAAATAATGTAATATTGTACGAATTTTAAATAATAAGTTATACATCTGCTGCAATGAAGACTGATTTGCTTTGCACTCACATTCACATAGCCTAGCCATATATGTTCTTATTATACATGTGTTGCAATGAAGAACTGCTTCTGCTTGCAATGAAGACTGCTTTGCTTGCAAAGAATTGCTTCTGCTTACAATGAAGAATGCCTTGCTCTGTTCCCACTCACATGCACATAGCCTGGCTATTTTGAAGATGACTCAAGAAGCTGAAGAACCACAACATCTAACGCAGCAGAATGGTTCGAGCCAGTCTGCTGAGGTCGCCTGTTTTCTGTTAAGAAATGATTGCAAACTTGACCACACGTACTCAGAAATGTTCCATTCACATGCACAACACATAGACAAACAAGTACACTGTGTTCCAACTATGCCTTGCATTTGCATTTTTAGGGTTGGAACACCCATGGAACTAGGGGCGTAGAAAACCAAATAAATAGAGAGGGTGAGGAGAGTAATCTTCAGAGAGTGCAGGAGTAAATTGTATCAGTCAGTTCCTCTCCTCTCTCCTTGCGAGCCCTAAACAACTGAGTGTCTTTTCTCCTTTTTGTGTCGTGTCTATATAAAAAGCAGTCCAGTCCAGTGTTTAATAGATGTCAAACAGGTAACCCTGACAAATATAAAAAGAAATTGCTCAAACTTTATGCCCATACACAGAGGTGCATTAATGAGAAGAAAAATGATGACCATTTTTAGGGTCCATGACTGGCCAGGACCTTGGAAAATTGTATTTACTATTTTGCGACTTTTAAGTGCTGGGGCCCAAAATGATATTATTTCACAGGGTCCTGAATAGTGTCATTCCTACCCATAAAGTCTTCAGAGAAGTTTTCTATCATAAAGTAGTGTAAAGACGAGAAACAGGACATTTGTTTTTGCTTTTGTTAAGTATATATCAGTATAAAGCACAATGCATAGAAGAACCATAAGCGACATCTGCAAAACAAGATAATTAAAAAAAATTTTTTTATAAAGGCTCGGACGGTCATGTGCATGGTCTGCAATCCTAAAGTTGACATTGAAGAAAAGCTAGTTTTAAAAAGTATAATAATTAGATAAATAAACATAAAACAAGAGGTTAACATCTGGTGCATACATAATATAAATAAAAGGTCTTCCCGTTCAAAAGACATATTAGAGGACCATTCAAAATGTGATGATAATAAACGGCACCTGATTTGTACATCCTAGCTAAGCACGTAAAATTGGTCTTATGTCGATTCCTGCTTAGCCGTGAGACATTTTAATTTCCACGTCATCACATGAGTCAGACTCTTGTGCATCACTGATCCACGTTATTGTCATGCCTGTCTGGCCGATAGTGGTGCTGGCAAAACTCTCGGATCCGGGCACAAGCTTCCACCATCATCAGCTTTGGAACTGTCACCACAATGCGGAAGAAGTTGGGATACTCAAACGCCTGTGAGAAGAGAGGCTATGGATGTCACAATGATATATTTATGACAAATGATATCAAAAATGTTAAAAGTGGGAACGTACTGCTGCAGGCAGACAGAAAACTGACTGCTCGGTCACCATCCGTTCAGTAAAGTCAACATCATTCTGAAAATCTGGGAAGCGGTCCATGTTGATTCCAACCTGAAAAGACACACAGAAAAACATTTTATTTTAGATATCTGTCAGATTAGGGGCAGAGTTATAATAGCTTTGGATTTTTCATTAGAATTAGCCTTTATTTTGTTTTGATTCATAATGATGATGATGTATGTTGCACATTTTCTAGTCATAAAGCATATTCAGGACTGTAAAAAAGTCTTGGCCCATCAAATCGTTTTTGTATTATTATCATTATTATTATTATTATTATTATTATTATTATTATTATTATTATTATTATTGCTGTTGTTGTTGTTGTTGTTGTTCCTGGGGATCGGGTGGTTCAGTAGTTAATGTAATAATTATTATATTACATTATTATTTCTATAATTATATTATTATACATTACAGTATATATTACAATTATATTGCCATATATATATATATATATATATATATATATATATATATATATATATATATATATATATATATATATATATATATATATATATATATATATATATATATATATATATATTACAGTACAATATATTATGATGATGATGATGATGATTATTATTATTATTATTAATATAGTATAATAATAATATGTAGTACAGTAATTGATTGGTAAAATGTAATTAGTTCCCATTCTTCTACTTCTAGTTTTGTGGACATTGGGTCTTTATTCATTGATGTAAACCAAGATATTGTCTTCTGTTAAAAAAAAAAAAAAAAAAAAAAAAAGATAAAACAAAATTCTTTAAAGGGATACGTCACTTATTTAGCCCATTATAGTAATAAAAAGTTTATATTTTGTCTATAATTAATTTGATGCTTTCATTATTTTTCATGTACAATTGGTACCTTTAAAAACACATTTTGCAACTTGCTGTCGACTGAAAATGACATCACAAGGGCTCAGGTAACCAATCACAGCTCACCTGTTTTCTAGGTTTGGTCATGTGACATTCACAAGCTGAGCTGTGATTAGTTACCTGAGCCTTCATTTTCAGTCGACAGCATGTTGGAAAATGTGTTTATAAAGGTACTAATTGTACATGAAAAATAATGAAAGTATTATATATATTATAGGCAAAATATTAATGTTTGACTGCCAAAAATGGCCAAATAAGTAAAGTATCGCTTTAACAATAAACTTACTGTGACTGAAAATTAATGCACTAATTTGCAATTTCCTACCCACTTGTGATACTGACCATCAAGTACATGGCTCCTGAGGGCATGACGGGGGTCAAGCCAGGCACAGTGGACAGCTCATTAAAACAAATCTCAGCGTTGGACTGTGGAAGATACATATGACATCACTGGGATGGAGTACAGTGCTAGCAGAGAGTGGAACCTCTAAAATCATGTTAAATAAAATGCCCTATGGGGGCATCGCCCGCGCAAAGTGTAGGCCAGTCCCAAGTAGTCCTGAGTGAGTCTAAATTTGAAATTTGCCAGCAGCTTCAACATCATATAATGTACCTTTAACAATCACCACTATCGTTAGCGCCGTTAATTTACGGGCGTCGGTGGACAGGTGGAAAAGGAGTCACAGGCAGAAATAAAGAGGAAAGCACAGATCCTAACTTGACTATGACAGGAAAAGCTAGGAAGTTGGTTTACATGATGATTAAGAGAAAGGTTGAATGCCATTTTAAAGGCAATTAGAGGAGCAGCTTGTATTGGTGGTGAATACAATTGGCTGTGTTCATACCCACAACAGCGTAAAATGCTGGTTTTAAAATGTATCTAGCTGCGTGTGGCTGCGAAAATACCAAAAGAAAGTCTAGTGTGCCCCTTGGCAGATTTAGGCCGCACTTTGTGCCAGACTTGTGCTGGTCATGAAAATAAGCCAATTATGTAAGAGCAATGCAGTGAACTATTCAATAAAATTTACTTGACTATATCAATAGAATGATGCTGGCAATGGAGCCGCCAGGTCGGAGGCAAAGAAAGACCAAAAAGGACATTTATGGATTTGATAAGGGGATACTTGCTATAGCTGAAATTATAACAGAAGATGCAGAGGACAGGAAGAGATGGAAGAGGATGATACTGCCTGGTGATTGCTGGTTAAGGGAAACTGAAATGTAAATCAATTCTATTCTGTTTTTCCTTTACTTTGGAGGTCCCACTGTCCTAAATTGTCACCAAATCTGTCTTCTGATTACCTTGAGGAAACGAATGGTATCATCATAGAAACCTAGACGTGTCTTGTTGAAGATCCCCTCCAGCGCACCTTGGACAATTGTGCAAGGTCCAAGAATACGTTGGGAAAGCTTGACAAGGCCTTGTCGAATCTGCAGTGTAGACAACGTGATTCAAAAAAAATGTTGTTTCACTATACATACATGGACATAATCAAGTAAATTCACATTATATCAGTACTATATTATTAGTCACCTAATGAGGTGACCTTTCTCTCTGCGGTAGAGTAAAATATACAGTAGATATCAGTGGCAACTTGTGCATTTGGTAACTGGGCCTTCAGTGGGGACTTACCTGATGTAATCTACTCCTTAGTATCATAATTATGGAAACTATCAATAATACTATACACAATATAACATTGTCACATTCATCACCGGGAACAAAATCATCAAGAAAAATCATCATAAATGGGTGGATTCATAAAATACATGAGTACAAGTGAGATTTAAGAAAATTAGTCATATTATAAAGAGATTTACTTGAACCTATTGCTTTTTTTAAAAAGTGTACTCCTCGAGGGTGCGTGGGAGTTCGCTCAACCAGTCCACATGTGTTTTGTGGATCTGGAGAAGGCGTTCGACCGTGTCCCTCGGGGAGTTCTGTGGGGGGTGCTTCGGGAGTACGGGGTGCCGGGCCCCTTGTTACGGGCTGTTCGGTCCCTGTACGACCATTGCCAGAGTTTGGTCCGCATTGCCGGCAGTAAGTCGGATTCGTTTCCGGTGAGGGTTGGACTCCGCCAAGGTTGCCCTTTGTCACCGATTCTGTTCATAACTTTTATGGACAGAATTTCTAGGCGCAGCCGAGGAGTGGAGGGGTTCCGGTTTGGTGGCCTCAGCATTGCATCTCTGCTCTTTGCAGATGATGTGGTGCTGTTGGCTTCATCAGGCCGGGACCTTCAGCTCTCACTGGAGCGGTTCGCAGCCGAGTGTGAAGCGGCTGGGATGAGGATCAGCACCTCCAAATCCGAGACCATGGTCCTCAGTCGGAAAAGGGTGGAGTGTCGTCTTCAGGTCGGGGATGAGATCCTGCCCCAAGTGGAGGAGTTCAAGTATCTTGGGGTCTTGTTCACGAGTGAGGGTAGGATGGAGCGGGAGATCGACAGGCGGATCGGTGCAGCGTCTGCAGTGATGCGGACTCTGTATCGGTCCGTCGTGGTGAAGAAAGAGCTGAGCCAAAAGGCAAAGCTCTCGATTTACCGGTCGATCTACGTTCCAACCCTCACCTATGGTCACGAGCTGTGGGTCGTGACCGAAAGAACGAGATCCCGGATACAAGCGGCCGAAATGAGTTTCCTCCGCAGGGTGTCCGGGCTCTCCCTTAGAGATAGGGTGAGAAGCTCGGTCATCCGGGAGGGACTCAGAGTCGAGCCGCTGCTCCTCCGCGTTGAGAGGAGCCAGCTGAGGTGGCTCGGGCATCTGGTTCGGATGCCTCCTGGACGCCTCCCTGGGGAGGTATTCCGGGCATGTCCCACCGGTGGGAGGCCCCGGGGACGACCCAGGACACGCTGGAGAGACTATGTCTCTCGGCTGGCCTGGGAACGCCTTGGGATCCCACCGGAGGAGCTGGTTGAAGTGGCTGGGGAGAGGGAAGTCTGGGTTTCCCTCCTGAAGCTGCTGCCCCCGCGACCCGACCCCGGATAAGCGGAAGAAGATGGATGGATGGATGGATAAAAAGTGTACATTCATGCCATATGATATGAAATGTCTAATGTTGCAAATGTAATAATGACAACATTTTCACTACGCACCATTAGTCAGTGCATGGCAGGAGCTGACAGATATTTGCTATATCATATCATATCATATCATATCATATCATATCATATCATATCATATCATATCATATCATATCATATGTCATATCATATGTCATATCATATATCATATCATATATCATAACTGGTGCTACTGCAGCATCCATTTGACAAAATATAACATCAGATTTAGCGAAGGCGTGTCAAAGTCATTTTGGTTCAGCAGGGGCTCCATACAGCCTAATTTCGATGTCAAGCAGGCCGGTTAAGTACAATCATAAGTAACATAACTACCTACATATAAAAATAGGTCCAAGTTTCTCCCTTTATTCTTATGGAAAGGAATACAAATACATGAGAAAATATTAATAATCTCACTTCATGTATTCGCTTACACTGGTCTAAGGGTCGCCGCGAAGGCCATTGCACTCATGCAGTCTGTGGCGTTTTGCCACATTTCATGAGTGACCAGCCTTGGCCATTTGTTTAGCAGTGATTCAAAATCTCAATCGCAGATGCACAATATGTGTTTTACAACAATACTTAACCATAGTTATAATTTCATATGTACCTGTGAATGAAATAGTAAAGCCAGCGGCATACGTACTGCACCAGTTACGTTACCGAGCCCTACCTTTCAATATTCTGTATCCCCAGTTTTTCTTCTTAGTACTCACATCATCTTTCTATAGCAACCTGCATCTTCCTTTTCAGACACTCAATTGAGTCTTGATATTTTGATGAAATCTTAAGAGACTAGACTGTTTGATAATAAATTAATTCAAAATTCATGGAACAGACATTACAATTTAGGTTGTAAATGTAGGTTACCACTGACAGATACAATACTGTATAGAGCATAAGATATTGTTGAACTAACCTCAGATCCAAAGATGTTGTTCCTGTCATAGAGGAAGAGCCATCCCATCCTCCAACCTGGGACCAGCCAGCGCTTAGCCAGGCCGCCACAGGAAATGATTGGTACATCAGTGCTGAGAGATGCCAGGGAGGGGGTGTCACAACCTGGGAAAACCTGCAAAACAAACAAACAAACAAAACTCATTCAATATTAGTTCCATTTTGCCTTTGTGCAAACTGGGAGGACAAAATGTTCTTTTACTCTTTTGTATTTAAGATTTTATTATCCTCAAGGCTTAATTATGTAGTTAGCATGAATTTTAATTATGTTACAGACAAATGAAGAACTGTAAATGACTGGAAGATAAACCCAGTGTGAAACTTGTCCACGGCTGCCTTTCAGAAGCCATTTAACAACTTTTACCTTGAATACACCACCAGACCTTTGAATTAAAGTAGGACTTCATTCAAATTACCCACTATTTTGTGGGCAGTTATGTACTTGTTTTTTTTCCAACTATCTTCATAACATCAGTTGTACTCAGAATGAGAGCACGTCATGAATATTATTGACCTTGTGATGTTCTCTCCCTGAGATTAAGACAAAAAAAGGTAGAGTAAAAAAAGTCTCATGGTCACCC
This sequence comes from Festucalex cinctus, assembly GCF_051991245.1. Lineage (NCBI taxonomy): Eukaryota > Metazoa > Chordata > Actinopteri > Syngnathiformes > Syngnathidae > Festucalex > Festucalex cinctus. Next base: position 5,074,709 of record NC_135413.1, read on the forward strand.
CACCCCCAATTTCCTTGGGAGTTTCAGCTATATGTTTTATTGCAAACATATGCAGCCAAAAAAAATAAAAAATGCACAGTCATTCTGCTGCTATAAAATGGGGAATGACTACATGTGGGCAGTGTGGGGAGGTTTTGTGAACGTACCCAACAACCCCAACATTTCCACGCCCACTAATTCCTGCTCAACACAAGAAACATACAATACAATCCACTTTAAGGCAAATAACAAAAATAAACAGATTAAAAATAAATAAATAAAGCAATTAATTAAATAAAAATAAATAAATAAATAAATAAAAACATAAAAAGACCCCAAGGACCACCCAATTCACGCTGAACTAAAAGCCAAAGGAATAAAAGTGGGTCTTAAGACGAGACTTAAAACACTCCACTGTGGGAGCAGTTCAAATGTGGAGAGGCAGATCGTTCCAAACATACAACAATGAAAACACACACAAACGACAGATTTGTGCAGGAAATTAAAGTGCAGTATAGGTGAAAAGATGGTTTCTGGTAGCCCCTTTTCGTCAATAAAATTATGTCTTCAATTAACGTTAACCTTCTATTTTTGTTTAACTAACCAAATGAATGTCATTGAGTAGAAACTGTTCAGTTATCAAGAAATATTATTTGAAGATGACTTTGTTGACATTTCATGGAACCCTGCCTTTAATTAATATTTACTTGTTAAATAATATTATTCAAATAAAATTAAAATGAATAGAAACCGGTTTATGAAAAAATATTATAGATGCCATTTATTTATTTATATAATTACTCTTTGAACAGAATAATTTGTTTGATGATTAGCAGTATCCATCCATCCATCCATCCATCCATCCATCCAGCCATCCATCCATTTTCTTTACCGCTTATTCCTCACAAGGGTCGCGGGGGGTGCTGGAGCCTATCCCAGCTGGCTTTGGGCAGTAGGCGGAGTACACCCTGAACTGGTTGCCAGCCAATTGCAGATGATTAGCAGTATGCAAATTTAATTCAACATGGGTGTGGTATATTATTTTGACTTTTTAGGTGTTTCAGCTTTGTATGAGTGATACTTGCTGATTGTCATGGTTCGGTTCTCAGCCCTGTTGTGCTCTTGTGTGTGTGTTTTCAGTGCCAATTACGAGGGGGGCGTTTCCCAGCCCCACACCTGCATCAAGTTGGCAATCAAGACTTTAAAAGGACTCCGAGCAGCACTGCACGCTGTCGGATTATTATTTGCTCACCATTGTGTCCAAGTGTTCTCCGCGTTCTCCTGTTTGGTAAAGTTTTGAATCTGCTGTCGTCCTTAGTTTAGTTTGTATTCACGTGTGTATATCCGCGTCGCCTTTTGTTTGTATTTCCGTGTTGATTGATTCCGTGTGCATTTCGAGTAGTCCTTGCCGGTTGCAAGTGTTTTTCGTTACGTTAGTTATCCTTGCCGTTTGCAAGTGTTTTGGTTATGTTATTCCTCCTTGCTGTTGCAAGTGTTTTTTGTTCCGTTCGCGTTCCTTGCCGTTTGCAAGTGTTTTGTGTTCTCTATTCCGTCCTTGCCTTTTGCAAGTGTTTTGTGTTACCTCCGTGTTCCTTGCCTGTGTGCAAGAGCACTTCTGTTAACCTCGTGGTCTTGCCTGCGAGCAAGCTTTGTTCCCTCGGTTCATCCAAAGGAATAAAACGAGATTGTTTTCCTCCTCTGAGCCTGCGTTTTTGGGATCAATTCTTTATCGACTCAATCGAGTCATCACACTGATAGAAGCCAGCCAAGTTGACATGCCCACCTGATATGACACTTAACAAACTGTACAGTGGACTGGACTCACCATGTTGCTGTAGATTTCGTCCGCCAGGATGGGAAGACAGTTTCTGGAAGCCACTGTGAAGAAGAATAAACACTCAATAAATGTACAAGAGGGGATTTGGCTGCAAGTTGTTGCAGTCTTGCTGCTGACCTGTGAGGATCGTCTTTAGGTGTTCCTTGGTGAAAACCGAGCCACATGGGTTGGACGGGTTGGTGACAATTAAAAGGGAGGTTTTGTCATCAACCAGGCTCTCCAAATGTTGTAGATCCACCTCCCATGACTTCTCCGGCTGGCAATTTCAGAAGACTTCATAAATCACTGACTGGCCTTACTAAAGCCTAAAAGTCTCAAATCTGATCAAAGAACGTGAAGTGTAGACATTATCATATATTGCTATGACTATGCAGTACAAGTGGTGATTTCTTTTTCTCCCCTTTCTGCATTTATCTAGGAATGACAACACATGCATCAGAAAGTGGGCATGTTGTTGGAGTTTAGTATAATAATTGCAATGCTGAAATTTGAAGGACATTTTGCTGAGGTTTTTTTTTTTTTTTTTTATAAAAAAGAAAAATAGCGTATTCTGATGCGAAGCTCCAACATACCAGCAAGTTGTACAGCCTGACCTCGATGCCAAGGGATAACGCCAAAGTCTTATATAATGGGAAGCCTGGACGTGGAGCCAGGATGTTGTCCCCTGGATTACACAGGACACTGATAGCCAGGTCAATGGCCTGACTACAGCCGCTGGTCAAAATCACATCCTGCATTGGAGGAGGAGAGCAATTTCCAAGTAGGACAACACATTACAGAGCTATTAACAATATACAGCGTGTGTGTTTATCCTTGTCATGCTACTGGAATTTTCAGTATGTCACGTTTCATTATTACTGTTGTCACAGGTGAGTTGAATACAGATATCTCACCTCTGCTTCAAGAGGAGCCTCAGGGCAGCTGTAAAACTTGGCTACCGCCTGCCGGCTCTTTAAGTAACCTGCCAGGAAAAAAGTAATAATACTAAATAAATAAATATAATTTCCTACAACAAGTAAAACTCACCAACAGAAGGAGCGTAGCCATTGTATTGGTGTGAATCTATAGCATCTTTCATGGCTTGAAGCACTGCATCATCTGTAGGAAGGTTTCCAAAGACCGTAGGATCCCCTAAGGAGCATGTGTGCAAGTTATCAAGGTGTTAACAAAGCCAGACAGTCTCTTATTAACTCATTCACTCCCGGTGACAAGTATACTTGTCAATTATAATTTTTCAGAGTGGGGATAGATGGGAAGAATCTGATTATGCTCCACTGTAAATGTCAAACTTGGAAACAAGTTTACTGATGCCCAACCATACTGATGCGACATCATTGAAACTGTTTATTTCGTATAAAATGGGGCAGAGTCCATGGGAGAAATGGCTGTATTTTGGCAAACCTACATTTTTCTACTGTCAATTATAAAAGAACGGGACAGGGGCAAAAAGTATTCTATTTTGTCATTTGGTAGATTCGGCTTATATATAATTATTGAACGTAATATCGCGTGGGTATTGAAAATTTTGAAATTTTCTAAAATGGCTGGTAGTGAAAGAGTTAAAAGAAAATGTAGAAGTTATGGAAGCATGCATATAGTCATGAACACATACAACACATTGTTTAGATGTATGTCATATCGCTGTTAAATGATTTTGTTTTGCTTTTTTTGTAAATGTAATCTCAATGCTCTGACATCACCAAGAACCTTCTCACCTAAGGAAAGGGCAATCATGGCTTTTTCTGGGTTTGGGGTGAGCTTCATCCCATCCACCATGGCCCTGATGGGATTGAGGGTGTTGTTCGCCATCGCGGACGGCTTCACTTCCCATGTCTTCCTGCGGCGCTTGTCTTTGGCAGGATAAGAATTTCCATTGACATTAACATGGTGAATGGCCTTCCCTTTGACTCCATTCCCATTCAGGTGTTTGCCATTTGTATTCTCAGTCATCTGAACCAAGTACGACTTGGTTTCGTTCTTGGCACTGTTGTGAAGAATGACAGAGCAATTTTAGAACAATAAAATTACCCATGGTGAAAAGAAAGTAAATGGACTGCTTTTTATATAGCGCTTTACAATGCCTCACATTTACCCATTCACGCACACACGTGCTGCCATGCAGGGCACTCCCAGATCAACTGGGAGCAAATCAGGGTTCAGTGTCTTGCTCACGGACACTTCAGCATGGTGAGGATCAAACTCACAACCTCACAAATGGGAGACAAACACTCTACCACTGAGCCATGCCACCCCTTAAATGATTGTCGTATGTAGATCTCTAAAAATCTGTTGGCTCACTTTTTAGCGCCATAAAAATATGCATGTACTGTACTTCATCAACCATTATAACATCCGACTTATGCATGCAGACAGCACTTGTGCCATTATTATCATTAGGAGTAGCAATAATAACAAACAATAATTCTCATTTAGTTTTTTTTGTGCAGCTCATACTGCATGAGTATTAATTATGATTATGATAATTAGTATGGTATCTGTAATCCGATATCGTGTGCCATATTCATACCTTTAACTGAAACAACAGCATGAAGATTTACTGAAACTATAAATGTAGCTTAATCAACACTGTAATCAGCATTATAAAACTTTGAAAATCAATTTAAAACACAAAACTCACACAAGCTCAATTAAACAACATCCTCAGACAAGAGGTCAATTAACACTCAAACAAACCCTTTTTAAGTAGAGGAAATATTTGTTTAAAATGGATCAAATACAAAGCAGATGGGAATGAAATCATCATCTCCATCATCAGCATCATCATAATGTAATAAGCACAATGCATCATTTTTATGACCTCAACATGTTAGTCAAATATCATGCAAATAATGACATTCTTACCTCATGATAAATCCACTCTTAAATTGTCCAAAATCAGCTTTAGTGTCAGTCAAGAATTCTTGCAATAATGAACGCAGAGAAATTTGATTGGGCCATTTTATAGCGAGGCTTGAGAAAATGGGTGTTGAATCCAACCCATATTTCCATTGGTGGAGTCGGAGAGGGTTGCACTGCTACACTCCCCCTTACATCAATAACCAGAACCATACCACCTCCAACCCTCACCGGCACCTAATGGGGGGCGAGGAGAGGGGGTGGATTCAACACACTTCACGCTTCCAAGTGCTGCAAGATGTGCATCACGCACTCAGCGTCAAAACACAAATACAAATATATCAAGTGTATTTCACACATTACTGATTAATCCATATTTAATTTACATATTTTATGCTGCACATTGCCCACTTAAGCAAAACCAGTAGCCGAGTGCAGTAGATATGCACAACTGCCTCCTTAGAACATGTTTTTGAATTTTTTTCTGGATTTTTTTTTGTTTAGACTAGCCTGTCCTGAAAGATGAAACTAGTCTTTCTGTCAAAAATTAATCAAATGTTTGTTTAACAAAACTGCAGCCTCAGAGCTCAAGAGCTTTTTACTAAATAAATAATTTGAAAAAATGGGTTGCTTGCATATGTTCATAATTGTAAACCAATTTATGTAACTAAATAACGTGCTTAGTTTACGCAAGCGTATTGCATTCACTTGAAAAAAAAAACTGTTTTTCTGACGAATTTTTGGGGGGGAGCTTTGGTTTTTTTTGAGTATTTTTTTCTGTTTTTCTGAATTTTTTTTTTCTATCTTACTGAATATTTTTTTCTGACATAAAAAAAATATATTCTGAAAAACAGGGGAAAATATTATTCAGAAAAACAGGGGGGGAAATTTTTTTTTTTTTCAAAAAACAGGAAAAAAATACGATTGGCTGGCAACCAGTCCAGGGTGTCCCCCGCCTAAGCGGTCAAGAAAATGGATGGATGGCTGGAGGAAAAAAAAAATTCCAACTTCTGTTTTTCAGAGGTGTAGCATGGTGGACGAGTGGTTAGCACGTCCGCCTCCCAGTTCTGAGGACTCCGGTTCGAGTCCAGGCTCCGGCCTTCCTGGGTGGAGTTTGCATGTTCTCCCTGTACCCGCGTGTGTCTTTGCGTCTTCTCCGGGTACTCCGGTCTCCTCCCACATTCCAAAGACATGCATGGCAGGTTAATTGGGCGCTCCGAATTATCTCTAGGTGTGCTTGTGAGTGTGGATGGTTGTTTGTCTCTGTGTGCCCTGCGATTGGCTGGCAACCAGTCCAGGGTGTCCCCCGCCTACTGCCCAGAGCCAGATGAGATAGGCGCCAGCACCCCTACGACCCTTGTGAGGAATAAGCGGTCAAGAAAATGGATGGATTTTTTTCAGAGTAATTTTTTTTTTGTACCTCTGAACTCCAAATGACTCGTTACAGACCACTGACCTGTATATATGGCTGGATAGCCGATAGCCCATACACGCCAGTGCAAGATGTTGAAGTCACAGGGCGGCCATCTTGTTACTCCCACCTCGCAAGCAGACTACTGAACTACACGGTATACAATCAATCAATCAATCAACTTTATTTGTATAGCACATTTAAAAATCCACAAGGGAACCAAAGTGCTGCACATAAAATAAGAAAATAAAACCAGATAAAATATAAAAACATACTTAGAAATCACAAAACACATAGAATAATATAAACAAATTCATGCCAGTCTACTGCTTGTAAATATCAGTAATACTATGGGCTGAAGGCCAGGGAAAAATAATATGCTTTTAAACGTGATTTAAAAACCAGGAGTGAAGTGGCCTGTCTAACATACAGTGGTAATTGATTCCACAACGTACAGATTAGACATATACAGCTCGTAAGGCAGTTAGTTTAAGGCTGGAGGCGGGGTTGGGGTTTTGTGCCAGGGTGGTCACTATTTTTTTTAACAAGGAAAAAATAAATAAACGGAACAAAACAACCACCCCGCCTCCTGCCTTATACTAACTGCCTAGAAGCTGCATATGTCTCATCCGTACGTATACTGTATAGTTTATACAGTAGTCTGCTTGCGAGGTGGGAGTAACAAGATGGCCGCCCTGTGACTTCAATAGCTTGCACTGGAGTGTATGGGATATCGGCTATCCAGTCATATATACAGCTCAGTGGTCTGAAACAAGTCACTTTGAGTTCAGAGGTCCAAAAAAAATTACTCTCTCTGCTCTGTTTTTTGAATTTTTTTTTTCTGTTTTTTGGAATTTTTTTTTTTCTATTTTCCTGAATAATATCCCCCCCCCCCTGTTTTTCTGAGTAATTTTTTCTGTTTATCTGAATTTTTTTTCCCCCCTGTTTTTCGGATTTTTTTTAATTTATTTTTTTATGCAATGTAATACGCTTCCGTACTTAGTCCATCAAATTATGCATTCAAAAATTATTGACTTGAAATGACTTTTGTATGCCATTTCCGTTTGTAATTTCTGTCTTTATATGCAATGAATGTAAAAATATTCATGTGTTGCGGTCATTTTTATTTTTTTTTTGCTTTTTGCTCAGTCTAAAGAAACAGCATACAATAAACGTGTCTTAATAACCATTTGCTTGGAAGTAAAGGGTAAATTGAACATTAAATCAATAACACTCTTTGTATTCTCACCTCTGGGAACTCCTTCAAGATTGTTGCAAAACCATTTCAGGTAACGACCTCTTGAAGCTCATCAAGTGAATGCCAAGATAAGAGTGTGCAGATAGTAATCAGCGCAAAGAGTGGCTGTTTTGAGGAAAGTAGAATATTTCAATGATTTCAGCTTTTTTATTAAGTATATCACTCCACGTGTTCATTCATAGTTTCGATGCCTTCAGTGAGAATTGACAATGTAAATAGTCATGAAAGTAAAGCAAACACATTGAATGAGAAGGTGTGTCTAAACATTTGGCATGTACTGTATAGTTGTCCTTGAAAGTTCACGTACCCTATGTAAAACTTATGAGCACGCTGTATGGTGAGGAAAAAATCTTAATGCCCATATTTTCAGAGCTTGAAGTTGACATGAGTAAAGATGTGCATTTTTTGTATCATTAAGCGACATTTCGCTTTTGTACATTGATGGTTTACATACTCAAGCACAAGTGTAACTCAAGCCCTTCTGATGGCTTTCTACAAATGAAACGTGGACACTGCACAGCTCGCTTTGAAGCATTTATGATCCCGTCAGACACGAATGAAGCCCCTCTGTTGCTCCAGAGTTGGTGACGGACATATTCTTCCACACAATAAATGTTTGATCATTTTAGTTTTAATGCTTCTCTTATACCTGAAATACGCTAAATATCGACTACTTCTATCTCAGGCACTGATTCGCTATCTAACAGCCAATCAGTGTCAATTGTCACTGGTGGCTGCCACCAGAGGAGATAGTTTGTTTTATTCAATATTAAACTCAGTTTTAAATGACCAGAAACACAGATTCATTAAAACTAGGGGTGTGCTCAAAAAATCGATACGGCAATATATCGTTGCGGGCCTCATTACAATACACGTATCAATACGCAGGCGTCAGAATTGATATTGCTTGTTAACTTTAAAGAGGCAGTTAACGTTTGCCGTTGCAGCTTGCATTGTAGCTAAAAAATAAAAACCAGCAGCGTCTTTGAAGTTAATTGCCTTCAATTAATGCAAAAATAGCTCACCAGTGATTGGACACAATGTCTTGCTAAGAAAAATTAAAGCAGAGGAAGAATATTAATATTTATTTACTTATAAACTTAACATTGCACGTCTTAATGTACCAGTTTTCCTATATTTTGTTTAAAAACGAAGTAGAATGTGTTACATGAAAAAAATGCTGTTTTTGTTTCCCCAAATATTTCAAATAAGCACATTTTAGAGCTGTAATTTTAATACGTTGATATTTTTGCTCATATCGGCTCATGCCTATTAATAATTGTTCCCGGTGTGTCTGTGAAAGCTGCAAATTTAGACCAGGCATACCGCTTTGGTGGTAAACCAGAAGAGCTGCTGACAAAAATATTTTTGTCAGTCAGCATAACAAACATATCCTTTAGGCATACATATGACTATTATAAAATGCAAGAAAATTAATGTGACATATTGAGATACGTATCGCCATGAAGATCAAGTATTGGAACACATATGTATCACGATACGTATCGTATCGCAGCCCCTGTATCGTGATACGTATCGTATCGTGAGGTTGGCGGCAATACCCAGCCCTAATTAAAACCCCACCAGATGATGGCATCAGAAGCATTTATTTCATACAGTGACCACAAGTCGCTTTTCTGAGGTCACATCTGCTCGTCAATGATGAGTTCGTTCCACTGTTTACTCATGTTTGCCACGCTTCAGAAATGCGTTTGAAGCAGAGCTGGACTGGCCATCCCATCTGGCATACAGGGCAGATACCCTGTGGGCCGACCTCTTTCGTTGCCGATGTAGTGCTTTTTTTTTTTATAATCATTTTCCCACATTTTCCCCCAAGAGGCTGGCCCACAATTTATACAATTTGAATATAGATAAAACATCAAACTAAACATCATTAATAAAAATCAGTGGCAGAACTACATGTTATGTTATTTGGTTCCAGTCCAAATAAATAAAAGTGAAAATAAAATGGATATAGAAATAGAATTTAAAAGTTAAATATAAAAAATAAATACAAATTGAAATAAAAACATTTTTGTTTATTTATTTAGTTATTTTGTCATTTCTGGTCATCCTTATGTACCAGTATTCCTCAACGCAACTTGACTTGTTTATAAATGATGGTGTAACTTCAATTGAAGGCAATATTGTGGCTTTAATATTTTTAGCTGTAAATGTTTAGTACATTTTAAAATGGAACCACAAACTATACCGTATACTAGACATAGTTGCACTATGTATATTATGAACGTAGAGCATCTATAAATGGAAAAAAAGAAATACTTGTAAACATATTTCACTCTACTCATTCATCAAGTACTTTTTTAAATGTATAAGACAGTGAAATGAATTGAGTAAAAAATAGAAAAGCCTCGATGTAAACTAGATTGTTGGTCATATTAAAAATAGAGCAACCACAGATAAATTGTTGCTTACTCGATTGTCTGTGGCCAGCCTGTGTTGGTCAAGGTAATTGCACTTGACTATTCCTTAATTGGTGTTGTTGTAGGATGCATCCGTTTTCTTATTTAAAGGGAGGGAAAGGTGGAAGACGAGGCTAAGACTGGAAATAAATTCTAAACTGCTGTTTAGGATGTTTACTCACTATGGTTTCATTTCAGGAATATTTATTATACAAATTTGAATGTACTATTGATAGATTTACCAACTGTAGGGGTGGCAACTGATCAAATGTTTAAGGTGGGCACTGCCAACCCTTGCCACCCTGTAAAACCGCCTATGTGCAAGATGCAGCATCCCGTTTTGTTCATGGTGGCCTGAAACAGGGCTTCTGTGACCGCTTTACAGAAAGATAAAAAACGGATCTCATGCCTCTGTGTATGTGCATGTGTGTGTACGTGCACACGTGTCTGTGGTCTGAGTCAATATTAATAGTAGGTTGAAAGTGTAAACGCGGTCACGGGAAGCCCTGAGCAGAGATTTAAACTTAGACACTCTGGAGTGTCAGGCTTGCTAACCACTGTTTTGTTTTTGTTTTTCTTGCTACAGTGATCATGTTTTTAAATAGTGTGTGAGTTTATGTACGCTCTGTAAACATGCGCGCAAGTAGAGCTGTAAGGGTTTCCAAGTATTGACCTTTGATGAGTGGGCGGTTACGTATGTACGAGTTAACTTTGACCGGTTGTGTGCAAATACTTGCGCATCATGAAGCTTGGGAGCCACTGCAGGTCCGATGAGCTCATTGGTTGGTTCGATAGATAAGCCTAACTTTGGACAGCGAGCAGATGTTACTCCATGTGAGTGGTTGAAAGGGCACATCTGTATAACAACAACATCTTACACCGTGTAAAAAGGTGAACATGCGCAACCAGCCGTTCCACTGACCAATTGAACAATCTATAAAATGAAGTTAAGTGAAGTTTGCATGGTCTTCTTGTTCATTTGTGAGATTTCTTAAAGTTGTGACTGTGAGTGTAAATGGCTATTTGTCACTTGCAATTGACTGATGACCCTTGTGAAGAAACATGATATAGAAAATGTATAAACCCAGAAGCTCTGTTTTTCATAACCACTAAGAATTTCTGTTATCAAAGTCAGACTTGAGATTTATACACTGGTCTACATCCAGTCCTCAAAACGCCTCTCACTGGCCCTTGAATTTAAAATAAATCGTAAAATAAATGTGATGCTTCTATTTTGATCATTGTTCTCCTTATGTTTATTCAAGAAATCTTGAATCGAAGCATCATCATTAGTATAGCGTATTGATGAACATTAAAAAAAAAGAAGAAAAAAAAAGAAAAGAAATCACATTGACTATTTATGGAAAATATACAAAACCACAGAATTTTCCCTGCTAAAGGTGGTGAACAATGTCACCAACATTTTTTTTTCTAAGGCAGACTCCAGCTGCTCTAGATGTGCAGCAGCCGTCGAGCTCCATCTTCTCGTGCAGGGGTCACCAACTCCGGTCCTCAAGGGCACCATCCAGCATGTTTTGGATGATTCCCTCTTCCAACACACCAGATTCATATTATCAGTTTGTCAGCAAGCTCTGCAGAAGCCTGATCAGGATGCTGATTGTTTGAATTAGTTGAGTTGGAGGAGAGGTATCCAAAACATGCTAGATAGATGCCCTCGAGGATCGGAGTTGGTGACCCCTGTTCTATGTGACGTAAACAGCTGAACAAAGCTCAAGCATCGAGGACAGGAGTCAACAATGTGCCCACGGGCACCAAGCCTGTTCAAAAAATAAGTCACCACCAGTGATGGGACATTATTCTCTCGTCATGTAGAAGTGATCATTTTCAAAATGTAAACATTTGAACAGATTTATAGAAATAGTTTTAAATTAGCCTATACAAAGTATTAGTTTCCTGTTAATTGTGATAAATAATTATTTGCCTTTGCTTGTAAATTATTCAAATAAATAATCTGAAGTTCAGATTCTGAACGTGTTTTGCCTAAAAAATAATTAATTATCTGCGATTGGCTGGCAACCAGTTCAGGTTGTACCCCGCCTACTGCCCAAAGCCAGCTGAGATGGGCTCCAGCACCCCCCGCGACCCTTGTGAGAAATAAGCGGTCAAGAAAATGGATGGATGGATGGATGGATGGATGGATGGATGGATGGATGGATGGATGGATGGATGGATGGATGGATGGATGGATTGATGGATGGATGGATGGATAATTAATTACTGCACGTAATTTACCCTACGTACGTATGTTACATAGACTACGAGTAAAGAAAAGGTTACATGAGCCAAGCTACAAGGCTGCGACTGCAGAACGAGCCAAAGGTTTGGTTTCAGTTATCACATATGATCCACAGTAAATAAATACGTGAGGCATCTTCGATCGGTCGACTTTTACACATCCAATATGGCGGCGATATTGACGTCTAAACTAATGCACAATTAGTTTTCTGCGCATATATATCGGAAGTTGCACTTCTGTCGTTTATACAAAATAAGTTATACGTTGCTTCGGGTGAAACACTTTTATTGTGACATTACTGCCGATTATATTTGATGTTGAACCGGAACTGGTAACTAATGCATATGGCGTTTCAAGCAGCAAGTTGGGAAGAGAACAGGTACTATTTATTGATTTAAAAGAAAGAAAGAAAGAAAGAAAGAAAGAAAGAAAGAAAGAAAGAAAGAAAGAAAGAAAGAAAGAAAGAAAGAAAGAAAGAAAGAAAGAAAGAAAGAAAGAAAGAAAGAAAGAAAGAAAGAAAGAAAGAAAGAAAGAAAAATACAGTACATTTATGTTGTGCTCAAGGTCTATGGCCAGTCACGAACTGGAGAAACTGCATTTTAAGTTTGCGTTTCATGGTTCGACCAACATCGATATGACATTGACTATTGTGACCACTGACCAGATACCTTTCTACTGATATAAGTATAATTTTCCTGTAACAAATAGTAAGAATTTTGTGAGTCTTTAAAACGGGTGACATGCAATGTCTGGCCAATGTTTTCATGTAGGGAAAAAAAAAAAGAAAAGAAAAATAATTGGGGGAAAAAAATCAACACACCTGTCATACTATAAGTCCAAAAAATGTGCATGGTCATCGACCAAGAAGTACAGACAAAACATAAAATGAATGAAAGGATTTGAAAAAAACAAACTTGCTCACCTAAAGTTTTTGAGGGAGGGTTTGTCGACTTATTTGGGCTATGTTGTCTGTGTGATTTCATTTGCATAATTGCTCTTTTGAGAAATGTTGAGGTTGTGATTTAAACTAGGACATCCCCCCCGAACTACGGGGGCCTCCTTTAGAAGAGAAATCCTTTACCTGATGATGCGGTGTCCTGGCAAACTGGCATTCATACAGATGACATCTTTCTAAATCAATTCCTGTGTATCATCTTCTTGCAGAATTGTGCATCCTTTCCTGACTTCCTGGCTCTGGTCTCACTATGGTCCGATGTTCTTCAATGCTTCAGCTGTCACACGTGGCTTTGAGACATTGTGCAGCTCCTTCTACACATTTTCCACACGCTTTCCCAAAAAACTCACGCACACCAGATGCAAACTCTTACTCCACCGACATCAAAGTGCGGTCCTACTTTCAGTACATTAAACGCAAGATTGTATCCCCTCCCAGTCCTCCCTACGGTCATGTATGTCAGGTAGGAGACCCAGTCCTGCGATCAAAAGCTGTAGCAGTTGACCCATCTGATATTAAAGGACCTGAGGTCCAGAAGGTAATAAACACACTGGTCAAAGTCATGCGTAAAATGGAGTGTGTTGGAATTAGCGCCCCCCAGATCGGAGTGCCACTTCGAATCGTGGCCTTGGAGTATCCTCAGAAGATGTTGGATGAGGATTCGCCCGTGTCTCGAAAAGCTCGTGGACTCTCCGTCCAGCCCCTGAGAATATTTGTCAACCCCCAGATGAGAGTGCTGGATTGGCAGACGGTGCATTTTCAAGAAGGCTGTGAAAGTATCTGTGGCTTTTCTGCCACAGTTCCACGTTACCTGTCTGTGGAAGTATCAGGTACGCCATATGAGAGCTGAATTTGGTAATAAATGTAAAAAAACAAAAAAAAAACCAACGCATTATTTTATGTTCATTTCCTGCTAGGTCTGAACGAAAAGGGAGAAGATACGACTTGGCAGGCCAGCGGTTGGCCAGCTCGAATCCTCCAGCACGAGATGGACCACTTGGATGGGGTGCTTTACATTGATCACATGGACAGCAAGACTTTCATCAATATCAACTGGCTGGTACACAATGAATAGAAAAGGCCAAGATGAGGCCACAAACTGTTTGACTCTGATCTTTCTTTCAAAAGGAACATTACATGCAAATGTAAAATAGTAATCAAAAATGCTGTCTGTACTTAAAGGGATACTCAGCAACTCAGTTTACTGACCAAACCCAGAAAACAGGTGAGCTATGATTAGTTGTTACCTACTTCCTCAGCACAGGTGATGTCATCTTCAGTCGACAGCAAGTGTAAAAATGATTTTTTTAATGGTATTAATATTTAAATTATATCCAAAATAACTTTTTACTGCTGAAAATGGCTCAATGAGTATGCTACACAGATTTCCAACTCATTCACTGTTGTGAGCCAACCCTTTGCTTCCAGCAACGGATATACTGTATTTGTCAAGTATGTTTTAAAAGCATAGGCTATGTTGTTTTTCAACGGGTCAGGTTAGAAGAGGCCAGCCGCCATCTGATCGCACTGTATTTGTGCCACATTCTCAACTTTTCTGCAAAATTCTCATCTATAGCTGTTACTGTAATGACAAACAGACGTCGGTAGATGGCAGCGCTGCATCACTTTGGATTTGACGGCATACAGACCAAAGTGGAAGATTGACTCGGCTTGTCAGGCTGGTTTTAGAGACAAATACCAACACTTTCGAAATCGCACCTCTTGAACAGATGTGTCCAGAAAAGGGTATGTTGCACAGGTGCCGGACAGGAATTTAGAATATATTGTTTCAAAAGGTGCAACTTGTATGTTACATTTGTTCCCCACACACGTTCAAATATTTCAAGCCTTTATTTGTTTAAATACTATTATGGCAGAAAGGACAAAAAAATAAACATACAAGACAGATACACTTTTTGAAACAAATTACTAAAATATATCCTGCATGTTTTAGATGTTTCCCTCCAACACAATCTGGGTCAGTGGTAATTTCGGAAAAAATATAATTATCACGTTTTGTTTTTTTTGTTTTTTTCAGAGGAAAATGAAACAAAAACTAAAGGAGTAGCCATTAATTTGGCCACTATGATAACTAAATTAACTGTAAAACGAAAACAATGACAAAAATTCACAGAATCCAATCAGAAGAAACGAAATGGGTGACAAAAATTGCTGACTAGCTCTGATCATTTGAATCCGGTGTCTTGGACCAGGAGAAATATCTAATACATACTGACGGCTAGGGGCCCTCTAGGACTGGAGTTGGTGCCAGCCTGGGTTAAGTTCACATAATGAATGTTGAACTCCCAGAGTAAAAAATAAAATAAAATCACTGCACTGACGTTCAATACAAAAAGTCAGATTAAGCTGCTAGAACAGTTTTATATGTTACTAAATTAATCCAATATTAATTTTAGCTGGGCAAAATGTGTCAACAGGGGCAGGCACCACCTCAGCGTTATCTCATGCAGGAGATGTCTGACATTGTTTAGATGTTTATTAAATGATTACGAAGTGGGTACACTACATTCGCATATAATAGTCTGTCTGCAAACAACAAAAACTATGTGCTTGGCAGTGATTTGCATATTCAAGAGGCCCCAAGAACGCAAACTGAAAACAAAAAGGGGACTGTTTAAATATGGCCTGTGGCCAAGAATTTAATCGAGGAACAAAGGTTGTACACAGGCGTGAAATAAAAACAATTTTGCACACAAACAGTATATCCCTTTTTTATTGAGTCAAGGCAACAATTTAGCATTTGGTTGATTGTGCTCCCCCCCCCGCCACTCTGCACATTTAAGGCACTGCAACTAGGATACGTTAGGCCTTAGAAATGCTGACAAATCACATAGATGCCTGGTCAAGTGTTTGGCCACAGACGCACAGGAGAGGATTTCTATACCAACAAACATTACAATACTCACTTCCACAATATCTGCACAGAACCAAGGGCTTTCTGGAACAAGCCCTCCCACATGAGCACTTCCCCAGTGTTTTCAGGGTGTGTTGACTTTGGCAAAACTCCAACTTGTTGCAGGTAGCAGAGTGGAAAACTTTGCAGTTGAGGCACACAACCTGGGAGTCCAGGCGGTTGCGCTCGCAGCAGTCATGGTAACTGATTGGGTGATAAAAGGGGTTCAGTGATTTGGGGTTATCGCACAAAGATAACGCAGACATTGCCGCGGTGCTGCTGCTCAGTGTTGGTGGCACAGTCAAAGGTTGCGGTTTGACATTGAGGCTCCGAGGTGACGCCGCTGCCGATTCACTCATCTCGCTAGGCAACAGCACTTGGTGTCCTTCCTGGGAGCAATGCTGAAGCACGGCGCAGGCGTTATCGTGGACCGTGTTGCACTCCATGCACTGGTTCAAGTAGAGGTGAGGAGACTGGAGGCAGCTGCAAAGCGGGATGCTTTCAACTTCACTCTTGCCCATCCCTGCCGTATCCTCCTTTCGACTGTTAGCGTGTAGATCCAAAGCGGCCGATGCATCCCCGCCGGCGTTGCTGTGTTGGCTCATTCTGGCCGAGGAGCCTCGCAATGTTTTGGAGTCTGACCTGCTGCTAACCTGGCAGCTAAGTGTTGAAACGCAAACAGATTCAGACATGGCTTGGGAGGATGAGGACAGTGTGCCATTGTGGTGCAATTTCACAGGCAGTGTGGCCCACGGTAACGAGCGGGAACTGTCATCATGAGGGACAAGCACGGCTCTCTGCCCCCCATTAACCTGCTTGTCTGTATACAGATCCACGTCCGATTCTTCGTCAGACTCCATCAGTGGCTGCTTGAAGCCCATTGTCCTCTTCGTGTTGTCCAGCGCAACCTGCAGAGACGCACAACATACATCAAATGCATCTTGTAAAATGATGCAGATTTTTAAGCAATCTTCTAATGACTGCTTGGGTGAGAGAGCACCAATACCTGGGTTTATTTCAAATGTGCCAGTAGGGGAGAGTGGGGTAAGATGAGCCAATTTGTACTTATTTTGTTCTGGATTCAAGGAAAAACTACATAGAGACAAAATGAAAATATATTCCCTTATTTCAGGATGTCTGCTATAAAATGAAATGATTAGAATGCATCTCTGACAAAGTTTCACAAAAATAACGACCTTTGCAAAAAAAAAAAAAAAAAAAAAAAAAAAAAAGGTATTGTATCTCAGTTTGCCCCAGGTCAGGGGTAAGATGACCCACATTAAGGGGTAAGTTGAGCCATAATGTATAAACTAACCGAGGTGTGTTTTTTTTTTTTTTTTTAAGTGAACCTGTGCATATTTTTCTAACAATCAGTTTTGAACTAAGAACACACCACAAACAAAAATTTGCGTTTTCAGTACCATCCAGCTACTCAAAAGGTAAGTTTTTTGTACTTTACCGGGTAAACCTTTCTCTGTCCAGTTGTTAGGGGTGGGAATGTTATTTCTTTTAGCCAATTCTAAAGCCAGTTCACAACATTTCTTTGGAGTAAGGCCATGAAACTGCTCTGCAAACGTCTTGATGTGGTCTGCAAGCGCTTTCTCGATCTCCTCTGAGAAGAATCTTTTTGCTTCTACCATTCCACCATATTCAACTGTTTTTACTTCCTTTACAGCTCTCTTTTTCATGTATCTGCTCAATGTTGACATGGCAATAGTTTTTCATTTGCCACTTGACTTCATTGACTGCTCTTTCCAGCGCTTCAAAGCGTGTCGAGCCCCAGCTTGTTTTCCTCTTATACTTAAGTAAAATAGCGTTTAATACATCAAAGGTTCATCTGAATTTCAGTGCCTTATGGGGTAAATTGAGCCAGTGGGTAAGTTGAACCACTGGCTCAATTGAGCCAGTGGGTAAGTTGAACCACTGGCTCAATTTACCCCGAAGCCTTTGGTTCCATTTTCCCCATAGCCACCAGTTTATGAAAAAGCAGGCTAGCTTAAAAAACATGGCTAATTTTGAGGTAAGTGTTTTTACACATTACAAATTCGCCAATATGTGTAACCTATAATTTAGTCTCAGATAATATTTTTTGACGTAACTCTCATTTGACCTAAAATTCAGAAAATTTACTCTGACAATCAAAAAACAACTTAATCTTTTCCAATGTTCTTCCTTTCACCATAGCAAGATGGCCATGAATTGGGCTTCCTGCCTTTGTGATCACATGACCACACTTAGCATGGTTGCCTAGATATAAGCGGTGTCTCAACCTAACCAGTTTTTCTCATCTTACCCCACCCGACTTTTGAGTTGTGAATAGTGTTAATTTTATCAGCCATTTTTTAAATTTAGTCAGTTTTAGTCCGGTTTCAATCCCGCCTGTTAATTGTTTTTTATCATAGTTAATCAACCTCACCCCATTTTTATTTCATCCATTTTTAGTAGACTATAAAGCTAGCATTTTAGTCTTTATTTTAGTCCAAGAAATTTTTATTTGTCTAGTTTTAGTCAACAAAAACTCAACTTTTTAGTCAAGACAATCATTTAACCCATGTATTTTATTTATTTATTTATTTATTGTCAGCAGATTATGTTGCAAGATTTTGGATCTAAAACAATTTCACATTAAATTTTCTCTCATCTTTTTGATAAAAAAACTACTTGACACACAATTACAGTATGTCAAGAAGTGGCTACTTATGGCTCCATGCTATGACTAAATTAGCCAGCATTAGTTAGTGGTCAGATTAACATTATTGCTGGAACGTTATAGACGGATTAATGTTATACGTTAGAACTATAATTTCCTTTTTTTTTTTTTTTTTTTTAACCTTTAACCTTTCAAATCGTAATTTTCATCCTGTTTTTGTTCATGAACTAAAATGTCCATAGATTAGAGTCCAATTTTTATTAGTTGAAGTATATTTTCTTCATTTGTCAACGAGAATGCAACCTGATTTAGTCCCAGTTATTGTTTATTATTGAGGGTTTTAGTCTACTTTTAGTCCAGTGAAAAATGTGTGTTGACCAAATTAATTTTATTTAGATTTCGTTGATAAAATTAACACTACTTGTGTGATGTGGTCATTTTACAATCAGGAACTAGAAAATTAGAAGAATAGATATTTGCCAAAAATTTCTTGCTATTTCAAGGGAAAATGCTATATTGGGATAGAGGACTTTCTTGTACTTTATGTATTTTATGTCTCAAAAGTAGGGATGGGTGAGTACCAATACCAGGTGTATCAGATTCAGTATCAGCTCATCATTAAGCTCTGACAAAAATCCTGATTTGAATCAGGTGTGCTGGAGGAGACACACCCCCCCCACACACACACACACCCCCCCACACACACACACACACACCCACACACACACACACACACACACACAAAGAAATTGCAGGATAGGGGCCCTCGACCACCGAAGTTGGTGACCCCTGGAATGGGGCATATGCCACGTCAGAGAGTTGAGATGCAAAGCGCGCTCCCGCTCATCGACGCGAGCACGCGGTTGGGGTCGCAGGGGCGGGGGATGCGAGTGTTGGAACGCGGCCCACACGTTGCAACCCGGAACCGGAATCAAAGCTGATGTGAAAAACCACAGAAGTCCCGCCTCTTCCGTGGCATATACCACATACTGTTCAACGTGCACGGATGAATGGGCTTTAAGCTATGACTGTAGTTTTGGGTAGTTGAGTTTTGAAATCAACAAATAATTTTTATTCATCCAGATTTTAATATCAATCAAAATAGTTTATTATCATTTTTCCTTATAATAGCCCAGTCCTACCCGGGCCCCGGGTGTTCGCTTCACGAGGGTCTACAAAATTTGGGAGGCAAATGTAACTGCGTACCTACAAATAAATAAATGAATAAATAAATGAATAAATAAATAAATAAATAAATAAAATCTCTTATCGATTCAATAGGGTAAGCCTAACAGTAAAGTCTGACATTTTTAAATTTCCTTTCAAATTTTACCACATTTTCCACTTTTTAATCAAACTAGATTTGACTTGATGTTCATCAAAATCTGTTGAAAATGAAAAGTTGGCTTCAGGTTTATTTTTGTTTGTTTGTTTGTTTTTTTCCCATTGAAGGCTTCTGCTGAGCTGCCAAAATAATGTCCTAAAAAAAAAATCTGAATTTTTAAGTGAAGAATGAGGCCAGAAAATATGATCCTGTGGGATGCAAATGGCCTGTGGGCCACAAGTTTGAAACCTCTGGATTATATGAATAAAACAAACTTGACCAGGAACTTTCTAATCTCTCTCATTAAATCAAGTGTGATGGGATTGTGTTTATTGTTTTTCTAATCCCTAATTTTAATTGGGGTCAGTGTTGAAAATTTGAGTATTTTTTTTTTCTAGATGCTCTACTGCATACTAGTGCTTGGTAGGGATGTAACGATAAGTACAATATCGTGAGATTAAAACTGTCACAATATCGTCGTCGTCATGTTCACGATATTTAAATGCAACACATCTGTTAAAAAAAGGTTAGGTTGGTTTCCATTTCTGCAGTTCTCGCACCCTCTGGTGGCTAGTTTTTTTTTTTTTAAGTGCAATTTAATTTTCATTAAGGATGTTTTAGCCCTTCTATGCTGAAAATCTACACTAATTGTCAGATGAAGGAATAACGTCAATATGTGGAGAAACTCAACTCGCATTCATTAACAACATAACATAATAATAATAAAACATAATATATCGTTGCAGTTATGTACAAAAGCACAATATTGTGCTTTTTTTAAGTATGAGCTCTTTTTTTTTTTTTTTTAAACAATATTGTGACCTTTTTTAAATATCGCCAACCTCCCCACAATATCGTGATAATTATCGTATCGTGAGCTACATATCGCGATAATATCATATCGTGACGTTTGGATATCCTTACATCCCTAGTGCTTGGTCCCAACTCTAAAGGAGACATGTTATATATGATCACAAAGATCATACACGAGCATTTTTTCCACATTTCAAAACAACTTCCATGTGTCTTTCCATGTCTTGTGACATGATTTGGTTAAAACTTCAATTCAAATGACTCATTTCCAAAGCAGCATTCATTCTAACATACCTGTAGGACATTTCCCCGCAGTCTCTCCCGGACCAGACAAAGCTCCCACTGGGCGTCGCCACTATGACTGTCCAGAGCTGTCAGGAGGAGGCGACACTCGCAGCGTGCCAGGAAAAAGGCGCACGACATGCAGAGGAGGTCGTCCAAAATCAATGGGCTCACTTGGAGCAGCTGGAGATGAAGCTGCTCCCGCCGTGTTGAGCGTTGGTATCCGAGAAGACCAAACAGTTGCTCAATCTGGGCCGTGGACAGAACCGGCTTGATGTAGTGCGTGAACGTGCCCGAGTACATCTGGGAGACAAGAGAACCAAACATGATGGGAAATAGACTTTTGTTGTTGTTAAATACTGCATTAGTTACTAAAGGTAATGCACAGCATAAATATACTATTTTATAACTCAATTAACCTTGACAACTTTGTACTCTTCCCTCCAGGGTCCAAGGTACAGGTTCAAAGCCGCTTGCTCCAGAACCTCAAACGCTTTGGCAAGGCCTCGCAGCCCTCCTCTCACTTTGACTTGCTTGGCACGACCAAACTTGGGTGCTTTTGTTGAATCCGCCACCACTTTGAGCGATTCCTCCATAACCTTGAGAGGATCCAGACTCAAGCAGTGCGTTTCTTGAGCATTTTTGTTGCGCAACAGCTCCTCCACCTGCTTCCACAGATCGTCATCGCTGCACACCAGGTATGAGCCCTGCCTCACTATTTGCTGCTCTAACGCGTGATCATAAGCAGCCACTACATGTCGCACTCGTTCGTGAAACATGCTCATCTTGGGCTAACAGCTGAGAAAGATGAGAAAAAGATGATTAATAATGATATATGGTTTGCATGGACAGACAGATCAGTGACAGCAACTCATATCGGCTGATCAACTTTTTTTTTTTTTTTTTATGATATGTTAGAGATAGACTAGGGCTGGGCGATATGGCCAAAAAATAAATCTTGATTTTTGCAATCATTCAGGACGATTACGATTTTAATCAATTTTAACCTAATAAATCCAACAAACGTTTACTTAAAAGTTTCATTTATTCAAAAATAATTCCTGTGCAAAATGTTCAGACACCAGTTATGTATACTGATTCTAGATTAGTTTTAAAAAAATCTTAACATTCATAGTTTGTGCTTAAATGCCACAATTAAGTAGTTGGTAGCTAATGTAAATATATCTTGTAAACCACCCATCCAACATTCTGCCACTTGTGAAAAATCACATCACATAAAAGCATTTGGATGTAACAGAACATAAGAACAACAGCTTTTAATCATCCAGAAGACAAAACTCGATTTCACAATTTAGCAAATTTTCAACAATTCTATTTTTTAAAATGACGATGTATCAAATTAATTCGATTTATTGCCCAGCAACTTAAATAGACCAATACTTTTTTTTTTTTTTTTTTTTTCAGTGCAGATACCGAAACCAGTTATTAGTCGTCAAGGACACCGATAACCGATATTTAGAGCAGATATTCATTTTCACTAAAAGGGAAACTATTGTCATCAAAATTTGAAAAAATACAAACTCCAGCTCTTAAATTTTTATTTTTTTAAGCATGTGTTTATTGAACAACTTTTAGGGTTTGTAAAATATTGTAGTTTAAAAAAAATCTTAGTCAATAGACATTTTAATACTCAAACAAAAAGTTCAGGGTTCTCCCAGGGTCAGTCACATCACGTGTCTTCAAAAGTTAAATACATGTAAATAAATAGTTCGCTATTTTTGTTGTTGTTTTTACAGTAAATAAATAAATTTTTCCAAATTTCAAAACATCTGAAGTATTCGTTTTTTATTTAAATTTCAAACAAAAACAGAAGGCACAAAGAGTTCCCGGGCTCAACAACATCTTTGAAAATTGAAATAATTAGTTCCCTTTAGTTAATGAAGAAATGGTATCAGAATCTCTTCTGAATCCAAAGGAGTCTTATTTGACCTCTTTTTGGTTGACTATATGCTTCCAAATGTGCATTATGTATCATATCTGGACTAAAACCTTCACACCATTCTTATCACAAAAACTTGATGAAAAACTGCACAGGTACGTGTAAGTAATTAACTCATTGACGTAGGTCATTAATTGATCCTATAATTTGCATGACCCGTCCACTACAGAAATTTAAGCTTATAACGTTAGTATTTTAAACAAAAGTGAAACTAATCACAGCGACAGCGTGAATATTATTTACAAGCTGGTTTACCCAATCGCTTATTTTTTGTGTTCCAGGTAGCGACTTCCTTTTTCGTAATGTGACTGTCGACCAAAAGGGTGGAAGCCTTTTTCCATTTTGGTTTGGGAACACGTTCAGCAAGCGACATTTTAAAGAAACCTGGTCCGCCTCCCTCTCAACCGATGCCAAGCACTGAGTCGAATTCAGGAAATAAAAGCTAGCGACTAAGAGTAGGATGGCTACGTACGTGTTTTTTAAAGACTTGACACAGAGTTCAACAGCAACCGTCATCAAGAAACCTTCATCAAGCGGAAGTGTTATATCTTGGATTTTAGAACATTCTGCAGCCAAAAACAAGCTATTTTCAGAATGTGAACCGCTGTGCACTACATTCGACGGTAACATCCTGAATGCTACCAACTCAGCTATGCTATAATGGTTTGGAGCAACACAGGGCAGTTCGACACCGATGGTTGTTGAAAACAAACAAATAAATCCGTAATCTCACCTGTGATTATTTCTTCAGACTTTTGTCAATATAAGATTAGAAGATTTTTGGGGCCACGTTGCCGAGCCGCATTTAGCCGCTTGACTGTTAAGTAAACACGACGTGTCACGTGACACACAGCTTGAGGTGCGTTTGGTGTCGAACCCGGGAAGTTCCGGTGAGTGGAACTTTCGAAACTAAATCTGAGATTTAAAATGAACAAAAATAAATATAATAAAACATGAAAGAAAATAATACTGAATACTGAAGTACGCCGTATAAGTCTCAGATCAAGCGACACGTTTTAATATTACGTCAACTCTCAACTCTCAACTTAGTGGCTTGGACGGCGTTTAATCAAATCATCATGCAAACTCAGTTGGACGCTTCGATTTTAGGGCGTGGCTTCGGTGCTATTGATAGGGGGAGGTTCAATCGGTCCCTAATTTAAAAGCCGTCTTGCTACGAAGACCAGCACAAGATCGCAACCTCACTACTTGAGTGGATCCATCCATCCATCCATTTTCTTGACCGCTTATTCCTCACAAGGGTCGCGGGGACTGCTAGCGCCTATCTCAGCTGGCGCTGGGCAGTAGGCGGGGGACACCCTGGACTGGTTGCCAACCAATCGCAGGGCACACAGAGACGAACAACCATCCACACTTACTTGAGTGGCTCTAGAAGGCAAATTCGGCTAAACTGTCATGTCCAAGTCAGACAGAGTGGTGTTGGTTCTAGGTGGCGCAGGGACAGTCGGCTCTGGAATAGTGAAAGCTCTGCTGGATAAAGGTGAGAACGACTTGGAGAGGTAAACGCACACACTATTGACTTCTGATTTATATACTTTGTTGACAGAGTATATATACTAACTACTCAGCAAACATTTGAAATGAATCAGGACTGTTTAGGTTGCCTGTGTATAAGTCAAATTCTTCTAATCTACTCTATGATGCATGCTTGAAATCAATGTTTAATTTATTCGAGAGAGTTGTGTAATTTATGCTGTAATGTATCTTCAACAACAACAAAAAAAGGTTTGAAGCAAAAAAAAAAAAATCTGAAAGACTCCAGCCTCTCTTCACATTCTAAGTTGATGTGCAGGGGCAACTCTTTTCTTCCAAAATGTCCATAATGTCTGAGTGCATGTTTTATTTACTCCAGGTTTCAAAGTTGCGGTGATCTCGAGAGATGGCAACCGACTGGAGAGACTCAAATCATTCATCTCTGCCAACATCAAAGACAACCTCATCACAATAGTGGGGGATGTAGGTGAGTCACGCATGTGCCAAAATTAACCAATTAATTAGAAAAGAATCATAACCGTTACGAAATAATAATAATAATAATAATAATAATAATAATAAAACACAACACTGTCTTCTCCGGGTACTCCGGTCTCCTCACACTTTCCAATGACAAGCATGGCAGGTTAATTGGGCGCTCCGAATTGTCCCTCGGTGTGCTTGTGAGTGTGGATGGTTGTTCGTCTCTGTGTGCCCTGCGATTGGCTGGCAACCAGTCCAGGGTGTCCCCCACCTACTGCCCAAAGCCAGCTGAGATAGGCTCCAGCACCCCCCCGCGACCCTTGTGAGGAATAAGCGATAAAGAAAATGGATGGATGGATTAATAATAATAATAATAATAATAATAATAATGAATAAACACAACACTTTTGTTTTTGCTCCCATTTTTTTAGAGATGAAATCAAAGAGCTTCTTCCACATAGTGAGTACTTCTCCTTTGCCGAGATAATCCATCACAGGTGTGCCATATCAAGATGCTGAGACACCATGATTAGTGCACAGGTGTGCCTTAGACCGCCCATAATAAAAGACCACTCTGAAAGGCGCAATTTTGTTTTATTGGGTCTGCGGGACGAAGAAAACCAGTACTGGGTCAAAATGCCATTTATCGGTCATACCTTTTTCACAAAAGTTTCTCCTTGAAGGACAAACCTGTATCCCCTTTCATGATCATTATGTATGTTCCTCGATAAATCCCACTGGCTATGTTTGCATGGGCACATTTATGCACTTGTTTGTTTACAATGGAAGTGCTGCTTCTACTGTTTCCGGTAAGTTAGACAATTCTGCTCATGTCAAAATAATTTATTCCGATCAAATGTGGGATATATGTAAGTGCAAGTTGTAATCAGACTGTTTTTTTTTAAATTAAGGGTTCATGTGCACAGTTTAGTTCTAATCCGATTAGTGATCGGATTAAAGACATTTGGTCCATGTAAACATAGCCTACTGACATGGATACGTATGGTGACAGAACCCCATCGCTTGGAGGGTTGCACAATTGGTATGCATTGTGGGAAATGTTTATGATCAATGCACAATTTCGACTTGTTTTAAGACAGTCAGGACTTTTTCCATCACACATTTGTCACTGTTAGAAGTGCAGTTGTGGAATTTGTTGAAGTGCGCCGGTGTTGTTCCTGAAGTCTGTAAGCTGTCCTGAATCCATCTGTCAGGGTCAGAAGACGGAGCGGAGCAAGCAAAGCAGGTCCTGCTCAAGGAAGTGGGGAAGATTACAGATGTCGTTTCCTCGCTGGGGTTCAGTTGGTGGCAGGGAGGACCGCCACATACCCAGACCCTCAAAGATCTGCACTGGGTATGTATGCATCGAGGCAGTGGTTAAAGAGCTACCAGGTATGTTGGGGGGAAGTACTACATGCAGAGTCATCGCTTTTGCCTATAGGGTGTGTGATATTTGATATTACTGGCGAGCATTGATAACAAATGTCTTGTGTGTCTTTGCAAATCTCCAGGTGATTGAGTCATTACTCTTTAGTACATTTGTGTCATGGAAGGCCTTCTTTCCTTTGGTGAGGGAGGACTCCAAATGTAGCTACACTTTTATCACAGGTGAGAACTCAACGGTTCTGATCCTATTCACACAATGTCTTCTGCGTTGTGGCAGTTATTGGCTTTCAACCTCCAAATGTTCCATTAATCAATGTAAAGCACTAAAAGTGCCTAAAACAGTCAGTGTAGTGAAAAATGTTTCCAGATAAATGAAGCGCAGAATTAGGAAGTAAATGTGTAAGGTTAACACAGCTGCTTTTTCTAATCTGAGATCCAGCTGTGCAAAAAAAAGTGATACTCTCCAAAGGTTTTGCTATTGCAGCCTGTGTTTGTAGTTGCTTAACTCATTTGCTCCCAAAAACATATAAAAACGTCCTATTTTAAATATTGCCATGGACACAAAAACTTATTTATAACATGTTTATGTATTTTTTATGCTAGACCATACAGAAGGCTTTGATGCTGCCTCTGACCTGAAGAGGTTGCTTAAAGCAATGGTAGTTATTTCATAAAAACGGCCAGCAGATGGCAGAAACGTCTAAGAGATTAATTAGGGCCATGTTGCTACAAGCTCTTTTTAACAGGGTTGTGAATAATGATGAAACTTAGCTATATTCTAATGCTAATTGCTGCAAAACGGAAACATATACAAATTTACTTTTTTTTTTTTTCCTTTATAAAGAAGAGACTAATCTTTCTTTTGGTAGGTTCCATGTTTTTATAGCAATAGAACACAATATTCTATGGGCCTTGTGAAATCAGTCAAAATCCAGTAAAACAGCCGGGAACAAAGGGGGTTGCGTCATTGAAAATAGCTGTGAGTCAATGAGTTACCATTCAACCGGTATCAATGTGCGTTTGGTCTGCGTCACAGGGGGAGCAGGAGAAAAGCTCCTGATGCATGGGACTGGTTTCCTGACGGTAGGAGCTGCGAGTGCCCTGGCCTTCTGCCAGGTTCTACGAGACGAGTACCCGGAATCGCCCTGCAAACTCTACCAAGTGAGACATTTATAGCACTACAGAGAAAAACAAACAGAGTACTCTTGGGTATTACGTTTGATCCATCCCATTAGTTTGTTACAAGTAGGACAGATGGAATTACGGAATAGAAATTCAGTGGTACTGTACCTTGACTAAGGAGCAGGGATGTCATGATATCTGTGATCTCACAATGTGAAGGTCGTCACGATGTCGTATGGAAAACATCACGTCACAAAACATCTGTCACAAAACATTACTTTTCACCCGCTTTGAACGACATAGCCCATGATACTTTGAGCCAATGAGACAATAGGAAGACTGTTGTTGAGAGTAATTCAAGATGGCGGAGAATTTACTGGTATAGCTTTATTTAGCTCTTTGTAAGTTCTGTTACGTACAAAAACACAATATTGTGCTCCCCCCCAATAGTGTGAGCTTTTTAGAATATCACCAACTTCCACACAATATTGTGATAATTATCGTATTGTGAGGTTGATATTGTGTATAAACCAATCCCAATGAACATTTAGATCCAAACCTTCCATTCGCAACTTTGTTGCATTCTTTTCCTGTAGCGTGCTCTGAAAATTCTCTCCGTTGTCTTGTTTGCTCCTGGCAGATGAAGATCGATACGGGTGTTGCTACAACAGAGAGAATGGTGCCTGGCTACTTGAACCACCTGGACCTGGGAGAGGCTGTTGCCACACTGGTGGAACGGCAAAACGCTTCGCATAAAGTCTTCACCATCAGCTGCCCTGCAGACTTAAAAACCATCTTCTTGGATGGAAATTTGTAAAATATAGAAATGTTGTCACACAATTCTACTGGGCTTGCGCTCACGCCAATTTCTAGAAATACATATATGCCGCAACAGTTTTGTAACATGGGAATACCTGATATCACTATTTTAAAGAAAAACTATAACTTTTATCATTGGTGCAAAGAAGTTGGATAGCAGGTATGGAGCTGTGTATGTTATCAGACAAAGTGGAGATATTTGAATGTCTGAACTATCCATCCATGAGTAATTTAAATATACCACAATTTGATTTTGTAGAGAAAATGATTTGCACAAATATTTCTGAATAAAGTTATGTTTTCATTCAACTTCATCTGTCTTATTTTTACCACCGCTTTCTGTCAAAATTTCCTACATATGCGCAGACAGTTGTATTTCATATTCGGTCAACACACCACCGTACAGGTCGTTCTCTTGAGAGTGAAGTGGTTCAGTGTTGACAAATTAGCGACACCTCCATCACGTGGACACAATCACAGCCTACCAAGTTTCAGACCGAGGCCTAGCACCAACAAAAAGTTCAGTCATCTGAAATTGAATCCAGGTTAGCATTTAATTTCTTTTAAGATTTTGCCTCAGACCCCAACTTTTGTTTCCCTAAGTACATTTACTTGAGAGAAGTGGTTTGTGATGTGATTTATATTCCATAATCAGTGTTACTAAAGCAAGAGTAAAAAACAGCACATTTAAAATGACAGATAAAAAAAAAAGTGTTTAATGGGGGGGGATAAGCTAGAATACAGGACAAGTACACAAAAGTTCTAGTAAGATTTTATTTTGATTTTTTTTTTAACCTTCATTTATCCAGGTAAAGCAATTGAGAACAGATTCTCATTTTAATGGTGACCTGACAGCCGACAGCAGAATAAAACAGAAAAAACCAAAATCAAATACAATTACACAGACAACAAACTGTACAGTGCTATATTACATCACATTACAGCCAATACACAAACTGTACACTAATTAAGTCCATAAATATTTGAACAATTTTAGTTTTGTACAATAACACTCAATTTAAATGAAACAAATCAGATCCAGTTGAAGTGCAGACTTTTAGCTTTAATTGAGTGGGTTGAAGAAAAAGATGACAAATTTGAGGAATTCAAGCATTTTTTAACACAATGCCTTCATTTTCTGGGGCTCAAAAGTAATTGGACAACTGGAAATAAAAATAGTTCCAAACGTGGTAGAAAACTCTTTGCTGTTAACTCATGGAAATCACTAGACGCTTGTCCAGGCTTTCATGCAGCACTTTTGCCTTGCCATCATACTGTACATTGAGATCAGGACTTGGCCAATTGAAGAACATTCCACTACATTGCTGTATTCAAGTCCTGGTTGTGAGTTTTGGGTCATTGCACATCTGTATTACGAAACCAATGAATTTAGCTGCATTTAGGCCAACACAGTTTTTTTTTTTTTTTATTCCAGGGTTTTAACATGCTCAATTGACATAATGAAGGCATTGGCATAAACCCTTCAGATTCCATCCCCTCAAAGGAAAGCTGAGAAGTCTGCACCCTCTTAAAATAATGGCATAAGCAAGTATTTTGACAAAGATAGTTAAACAGGAATTCTACCCCTAAAATGAAATTATTCATACATACTTGTACAATCAGTATTTGGTTCAGTGTTTTCTGAAAGGAAAAAAAAAATGGCTTAAGAGTCTAGTCCATTATTATGAGATTGATGTTTTAATAGGACCGTTTACATGTCCTCAGAAAAAAAACAAATGAGAAAATGATTTTTATCTGTCTCATTTTTGTATATCAATTTAGCCGCTAGAGAAAAACTGTTGGCAAATTTAAAGGGATCGTTCGGCTTTTTTAACATGAATCTCAATTTGATCCTCACCTCCCGTGTGTGCGATCAGCACTGACTTACCCCCGACAGCGTTCTGTGACACGCGTTCTGGTTCGGCGTTGGACGAGAGGAAAATAGTCCAGCAAGCTGGCTGGGGTCTCGGAAATAAAGCGTTTTTCTTCTAAAAACTATTTGTTTTCAAAAGCGTGATACATTTCCATCACAATACTCTTTTCTGAATAAAGTCAGACGCCATTACCGCCAGCCACTACTTTTCTGTTCGTTCGTATCACTGCGCGGCGCCCTGTAGAACGCTAACCGACGCACTGCAGCCAGCTAGCTGATACTTCCGCCTGAAGTTGTTTGCCTTTTCGGCGGAAGTATCAGCTAGCTGGCTGCAGTGCGTCGGTTAGCGTTCTACAGGGCGCCGCGCAGTGATACGAACGAAGAGAAAAGTAGTGGCTGGCGGTAATGGCGTCTGATTTTATTCAGAAAAGAGTATTGTGATGGAAATGTATCACGCTTTTGAAAACAAATAGTTTTTAGAAGAAAAGCGCTTTATTTCCGAGACCCCAGCCAGCTTGCTGGACTATTTTCCTCTAGTCCAACGCCGAACCAGAACGCGTGTCACAGAACGCTGTCGGGGGTAAGTCAGTGCTGATCGCACACACGGGAGGTGAGGATCAAATTGAGATTCATGTTAAAAAAGCCGAACGATCCCTTTAAGAGGCAGATAATACGAATGGTAAGGGGAGCCCGGAAAGGCCTCCAAATAAATTGAAGGTGAACTCCAAGGTCAAGGGTCATACATTATTGTCAGATTGCACCAAACGTCAGTGGACTTCATGGGAGACGACCAAGAGGGACACACCACTGTTGAAAATAAATCAGAAAAAAAGTAAGACTGACTATTGACATGTGAGACAAAATTGGAACATTTTGGCAAGGCGTATCATCTCTGTTCATCAACAATAAAGAAACATAGCAAAAAAGAACAGTTCCCATTGTGAAATGTGGATTTTCATGTTCTGTTGCTGCTTTGCTATATCTAGCACGGGGTGTTTTCAATCTGTGCGGGGGACAAAGAAATCTCAACATCATCACGGTATTCTAGAATATTATATGTGCTGCCCAGTGGCAGAAAGCTTTGGTTTCAGTCACAGGTCACGTTTTAAGATGAATGACCCCAAACAGAGCGGAAAACAGCTAAGACTGGCTAAAGAGCAAAACAGAGTAACCTGATAGGAGCCTGATGGAAAATTCTATTAAACATCTGTGGACGGAGCTGAAAAATGCTGACTGGAGAAGACGCCCTTCAAACCGGAGACAATTGGAGCAGTTTTTTGTTTTTCTCCAGACTGATACAAGCTTGAGTACTTAAAATCGAGTGGTCACCAGTGATACCACAGGTACTTTTGATAAATAATATTTCCCCCTAAAAAACTATAACAAATTATTTTAAAGAAAAACCTTTAATATCCCAAGATAGCATTTTCCTTAAAATTGCATGAAATTACAGTAATAGCAACTTTCTATTCTTCTCATTGATTTCTAATTCCTGATTGCAAAACAGCCACAACAGAGCGGCTGCTACCGTTGTCGGTTGCCATCACAAGTACCGGTACCTTGATATAAAGCCTGGTATCAGCTCAATAACTGATACTGTACCTAATATTGGTAGTCGCCCATCACTAGTTTTGACAGTCTTTCATTTTTGGGATATCTTGTCATGTTGCTAGTTTCAGAAGCATACATTATTAATACTTTCTGCAAAACTTGCTATTTTTTTCCCCAAACATGTAGCTGAGCATCAAAATAAATGAACATGTAATTAAGCCATGAATTGACCAATCACGCCATCCCCAAAGATCATTTGGCATATGTGATTTGTAGACTTACCTGTTTCAGAGCAACTTTTCTGGAGGAGGGGAAAATCCATCTATGTGTATTGACTCAACAAAGGCCAAGGCGCTCTGCATGGAGGTCAGACAGTAACCTTCCTCCCCAATTAAAAAGCTGCAACAAAGAAGCACACGTGACTCATTAAAAAAAAAAAAACAAGTCCATGCACAACATTAGGGGTGTGAATTGCCTAGTACCTGACGATTCGATTCGTATCACGTTTCATAGGTCACGATTCGATTCAATACCGATTAATCCCGATCCGAATTTCTAAGTCGATTGTTGCGATTTTTCCCCCCTCAAATTTAGGAAATACTAACCAGTAAACTTGTACATGTACACTTTAAGATTTGTATGAAAATGTATTTTTTATTAATCTGAAACTTCAGCCATAACTGTGAGCCACTGTATTTAACAAAGAGGTTGTAATCTGTTTTATATTTGAACATCTTTGAAATAAAATATTAAGGCTTAATGTTCCATTAATTAATATAAGAT
Source organism: Festucalex cinctus (assembly GCF_051991245.1). NCBI lineage: Eukaryota > Metazoa > Chordata > Actinopteri > Syngnathiformes > Syngnathidae > Festucalex > Festucalex cinctus. The sequence continues at coordinate 5,107,139 of NC_135413.1, forward strand.
TATTCCATGATTAAGGTATGAACCCTAAGTAAAATGTTTTGTTGAATATTTTTCCATCAGAAATGGATGTTATCCATTTCGATTCCAAATCGATTTGGCCGCCTATTGAGTCGATTCGAGAAATGCGCAATGTAATATCGTGATATATTGCTTAATCGATTTTTTTTTAAAAGCCCTACACAACAACATACTGTATATCCATCCATCCATCCATTTTCTTGCCCCCTTATTCCTCACAAGGGGGGGGGGGGGGGGGGGGGGGGGGGGAGGTGCTGGCGCCCATCTCAGCTGGTTTTGGGCAGTACACCCTGGACTGGTTGCCAGCCAATCGCAGGGCACACAGAGACGAACAACCATCCATACGCACAAGCACACCTAGGGACAATTCCATCCATCCATCCATTTTCTTGACCGCTTATTCCTCACAAGGGTCGCGGGGGATGCTGGCGCCCATCTCAGCTGGCTCTGGGCAGTAGGCGGGGGACACCCTGGACTGGTTGCCAGCCAATCGCAGGGCACATGGAAACAAACAACCATCCACACTCACAAGCACACCTAGGGACAATTCGGCGCGCCCAATTAACCTGCCATGCATGTCTTTGGAATGTGGGAGGAGACCGGAGTACCCGGAGAAGACCCACACGGGCACGGGGAGAAGATGCAAACTCCACCCAGGAAGGCCGGAGCCTGGACTCGAATCAGAGTCCTCAGAACTGGGAGGCGGACGCGCTAACCACTCGTTCACCGTGCCACACATACTGTATATATGTATGATAAGTACATTCATCCATTTGCTGTTAGCTTACAGTACCTTACTGAATGTATTGTTTGTTTGTTTGTTTGCTTGTTTTTTTTTTTTTTTTAAATTATGGTACCTCACTGGTAAAAGAGTGCTATTTATCTGGTAATAATTCTTGCAAACTTGCAAATTTGCAAGGACAAAGTACAACTGGGAAAAACAACTGGATTTTTATCTACTTTCTATATCTGGTACTGGAGTCGGGAAAGTGCTGAAAACTTTGAAATTGCGCTTCTATTTACATGTTTTCAATGTTTTGTTTTATTTATTTATTTATTTTGTAAGAACCCTTGGGATTTTTATCTTTCTTTTTAATTGTTAATTTTTTCCTACTCTATGTATATATGTACTGTATTGGTGACAGATTGTTTACCTCAAAAATTAAAAACCAAGACAAAACTCTTTTTCGTTTAAAAAGTATTAATTGACAAACGGAAAAAATGCCTTTATCTGATGTAATTTAACACAAGACGGGAAACAAAATAGGCTCGTAATTTGTTCCCCTTCAAGACTTTCTTCTTCCACTGCTGCAGCAGTAGTGTAGAAGAATGAATCATCATTCACCACCATCGTGACTCACCCCTCATGAATGAATTCCTCCAAAGCAGCACATTCAGAGACCATCTGAGGACACTGACAGCGCAGAACCACAAAGGACAGGATAGGTAAGAGGTCGTCTGCACCGCTGTCAAACGATATCCGATTCATATAGAAAAGAAAGAGTAAATAAATAGAGCGTAAACAGAACTTATGATGAGTTCTAATCAGCGCATGCAAGGGACTATAAGGAATTAAGATATGTTTTTGTTTTCACTCTGGCCCGTCTTGTTCTTGAAGGCTATCCGTGTTCTAGAATAAAATTAAGACTGTTTTTATTTTCTCTCTACCTGGGATCGGTGGAAGACAATTGTAATAATACTTTTATTCATCAAGCACTTTTTATACAAACATAATAAATATGAGAAAACAAATGTGTAAATAAATAATGAAACAAATAAAAAACAAATAAAATAGCCAGTGATAGCTCACCAATCCATTTCCATGTTTTGCAATTTATATCGCAAAGACGATAGAAAAGTTATGGTGCCACTTAGTTCCTATTGTATCTATCATCATTTGTCACTTATAACAAACGGCGAGAAAAAAAAAAAAAAAAGCAGAAAAAGCTTGTTTGACGGACAAAAGCTCACTTATAATACTTGTTGCACACAGCTGCCACTAGGTGGCAGACTGAACAATAACCCATCAAAGCGAATCATGAGACGTGGGCATCGCCATTGACTGGAATTGATGATTGATGGACGTGCCCACCTTTTGGCGTGTTCTTCAGCACTTTCAGCGAACGCTTGATAATGCGAAGCCTCACAAAAATACACGGATTGACAAGGACCGTGTGCAGTCACCGCGATCGACGGAAGTAATCCTGCTTCACTTGGTGCTCCGTGCCGTTTTTCATGGCTTCGCATTATCAAACATTCGCTGAAAGTGCTGAAGTACACGCCAAAATTCCATCAATCATCAATTCCAGTCAATGACAATGCCCACCTCTGCAAATCATGATATCATCATATAGGGCTGTGCAATTAATCGAAATTCAATTCCAATTCCAATTATTACACTCCACAATTACAAAACCAGCATAATCGTAAAAAAAGATTAGCAAAATATATTTTTGAGTTGTTTAAATTTATACATTTACAACCTTTTAATTTTTTAATATATAATTTTTTCATCCAAAATTAGTGTTTCAAATAATTTTATTTGTCTTAATAATTATTTTAATATATATATTTTTTTACTTTTAAACATTTTCTTGTTTTGTACCAAAAAATAAACAATCATCCTACTGCACAGTGCACTTCAAGTTCAATAAATAAATAACCAAATAAACAAATATTATAATAAATTCTGTTTGGTCAAAAAGGAACTTACATAATTATTTTGTTTCTTTTTAAATGTGAAAACATTTTTCTTGTTTTGTACCAAAAAATAAATGATCATGATTTCAATTATTACCAAAATAATCGTGATTATTATTTTTCCCATAATCGGGCAGCCCTATCATCATACATTAAATCTTATGGTGTAAATTAAATTAAAAGTTAATGAAAATTTATAAAGCATGAGGTGGGTGAATGCCAATAAGGAATATGACTACTTTGGGAAATAATGAACAACAATAAACCCGTAATTATTAATAATTTATTTTATTTTATTTTTTTTAAAGGGACAAATCACCAATGTGACTTGTTTTTAACTCAGCATGAGACTCTGAATCATTTTTTTTATGTGTTTTATGGTGTATTTTGTGTCATTAATTTTGTTTTTAATATTTATTTATTTATTTATTTATGTTGTTTTGTTTTACCTGTCTTTATTGAATGACTGATTTTTACCACTTTGTATGCAGTACTATTTGTGCTTTCTAAATAAAGTTGAGTTGAGTTTAGACTAGAGCTGCCTTGCACATTTTCCAATATAATTGATGATATGATTTGATGCAAAGACAAGAACAACCAAATCTGGTTTCCAGTTAACTAACTGATTAACTATCCAGTGAAATCTTAAAAAACTGTTGGCACTCCCGTCTGTTTGTTTTCATTTGAATTTGGCATTTATAATGCAAAATAGATGCTAAAATATTTGCAAGGGTAAACAATGGGCTAGCAAAAGAATATGGTACACCGTGCCCGTGAATGTGTCAATGTCTCATGTCCACTTTATGAAAGCAGGCAATTTAAAGTGATTATGCAGAGCACTTTGTGTACTCCATTGTGACCCATTGAGTCTTTGTGTGACCCTCTGTGGTTCATGCTGCATTCCACAAATCTCCTGGCTTAGCTCCAAAACCAGACTGTACAACCCATTTTCAGGCCTGGACATTAAGAGGTACTCTGTTGGGACACAAAAGGCCTTGGACAACCCCTGCTATGTCACCTCCAAATAGGCAATGAGAACTGACAGGAAGATTCCACTGCCCTGTTCGATAAATGTTGGTTGGGTTATTTCTCTCAATTGTTCCTTGTTTTTCTTGTTTCTCTATCATAACATTTTTAATTTCCTTACACTAGGCTGAAGAGAAGTGATCACAATTCCTTCCCTTCAGTAAAATTGCTAGTTTTTGGTTAGGTGACTGTCACAAAAAGCTCAAACAAGTAGCACAGCCTTAGCTGATGATTTACTTACATGGCAGCTGCTTTGGGCTCTGAATCCAACTCATGAAGGCATCTGTAGTCTTCAGCACATGCACAGATAAGGCGTAATGTCCTCACTATAACATAACAGAAGCAAAAGGGGAATTATTAAATTAACCACCATGATTGGCAGCAACCACTTTTTGATTTACACCACTGATACAAAAGAAGAAGATACAGGAAGAAAAAAAAAAAAGAAAAGCTCACCAATACATTCCAATTTCCTGTGTGGGCAACAGCATTTTGTAAGAAGCTTCAGCTCCTGAACAGCACACTCATACGGGTAAGAAGCTTTCTGAGTGTGAGAGTCGAGGGGGAACAGTTTGGAGGGCACACCAAAATCTCCAGGTGGAACATCTTGATAGTGTTTCATTCGAATTTGAAGTACAAGCTCCCTTTCCTTGTAGACCTTCCTAAAAAACAAAGATGAAATTTTGTCAGACCTTTCAGGATAGAATTATTGAAGCTGCTCTATGGAGCAATTTGCCCAAAAATATCTTTACAATAGCCTTTTTATTTGAGCATTTATGGCTCAAACATCTTCTATTTAGCAAATTACACCTTAGCTGTTCACAATGGCTACTCCTGCAAGCCTCTGGCCAATAGTTTTCTGATTGGATTCGGGTTCAAATTTCCCGCCCCCCGTCTGCGGATGTGATGTCATGCGCACGTGTATGTGAAGAAAGGAGTGTGCAGTTTCATTTTTCGGCCACACTTGGAAGTAGCTATTCAAAATTCAATTTCCTGCATTGAGCAGCTTTAAAATCACACCTCTGTCATCAAGAAATTACAGTTTGGATGTATTGCTAATCCAAATGGATAGATGGAAAATTTTAATACACAAGATAGTATACTGCACCATGCACACTGTATACCAATGAAGTGTTTGTAAAGACATTTTACATATCCTTTAAATTCAGATTAGATGAACTGTCATAGAAGAATGTTAATAGCATGCTGGTCAATGAAATGTTGCTTTGAGTTGAGAAGAAGTTTGTCCAAAGCAACAAAGTCCTTCCCACCAAAGTCTATATATTTCTGTACTTTTGGAATTGGTACCAATCTGTTAAGTGGTCGTAGAAATAAATTTAATCTGACAAAAGTCATAACTTTATGAAAATCCACCAACAAAAATCAGACATTGCTGTTAAATTGTGGTTCAATGTAATTATTATGTAATTAATAAAAAAAATTATTTAAAAAAATTCATGAAACAAGTCTGGACAAAAATGATTCAACGTTTAATGACACAAATATTGGTTTCAGTTAAGAAAACGCAGCACATTTTGGAGATAATTACCTCAAAATTCAAGAACGTAAAAATATGATTTGATTTAAAAACAAGCTATAAAAAGGTAAGAAAAAAAGCAATGGTATTTATTTAGAATAGAAGAGATAAATATAGAGACACTTGTTGAGATGAAATTCTCTGGGGTAAATGTGGTTGTCTGTAATTTTTTTCCATTCACTGTATACAGTCATCTCACTTTGGTTTGTACTTACAAAACTTTTTTTTGGTGTGAAAATGTTTTAAACATCAAAAAAAATATTTAAGAAAACTGACAAAAAAGAACCAGTATGCAGATGCCCACCAAACCCGTTGTTCCCGCTAGATATAAAAGAAAACAAGGAGCACTTCACTATTTTATGCCGCATGAATCATATCCAGTAAAGTCAGTATTTGTGTGGCTCTCACTCTAGTAAGGTTTAATAACCTGGGAGTCCCCCAAAATATGAGAATTGAGCAATTTCGTGGGCACCCTATATTTTCTCGGTGGGAGTAATGAAGAATCTCACGACGATCTACCAACAGAACTCCTGTCATGTATTTGACCAAGTTCAAGTCCATTGCAGACGGCATACAGTATCTCTTACCACTTCTCCTTGTCAGTCAACACATTTCCTTCTTCCCATTTCTGCTTAATGTAATTATGTTACTGTTCTCTTGCCTAGATGACCTGATACCCTTTTACAAATTTGTCCTGCAACACTCCAGGTTCTTGACTTTCCATGTTCTCTTGCAGGTTTTGGTTGAAATAGTGCCTGACCTGACAAATATCTATAGAAGTCATCTTTTTCTAACCCGTGTTTATTTCTCAAAGATTCAAAATTCTAGAATGCCCCCTTGTGGACAAATAAGTGATATGTGGTCAAACTTTTAGAAATCCATACTTTGGTGGTGTAAATTCCACATCAGAAGCACAGCACCTCAGAATCCTCAGTTTCACCCAATCGACATATTTTCCCCACTTCCTGCCATATTTTTAGAAGAAAGTCATCAGCAATTTCCATTTCCCTCAGTAGTGTGTTGTCTTCCATTAGAGCAGCTATTGGTGTTCCTCTTACCAAATCACCTTTTACTTCTTTCCAACCCACATTATAAATTGGTGAACACGAGCAAATTAAAGGTTAAGATGGGCAGCATAATAGTATTCTTGCATACATGGGAGTCCCATCCCTTTATTTTACTTAATTACAACATTTTATAATATAAAGACGGCCCTATGTCCTTGCCATAAATATCTTGATATTAATCTGTCCCACTCGATAAATTGTTTAAGTGGTATTTTCACCGGCAGATATGAAGAAAGATACGGAATACATAATTAAAAGAAAAAGTACTCATGGTCAATAATGAAAGGTTTTTGTGTACCTGTATGTGGAGTGAGTTTAGAACAGACTGAAAACTGACTAGTTAAAAAAAAATACCTAAAAAATGTCTTGAAACACCGCTGTGCTCTAATCGTTTGGAACAGTGCATTTGACCAAAAATGATGTTTTTATTTTGGAAAAAAAAAATACTGTCATAACTGGCAGGTTTGTAAACATTCAAACTCTTCTCTAACAAATGATAACTTGAAAATTATCCTAAGTTCCATTTGCATAGACTATGGAAATGATATAAAAATATAATTTTCATAATAATTTGGATGTTAGGCTTCCACGCCAACAACAAGGCTCGTAGCGTTGTCCTAAGTAGCCTTGCGCATCAACTGATGAGGTCAAAGGACAAACGGAACTATTTCACCATGCTTCAGCACCTTTGCCATTCCTAAGCTTTTGTGTGTGATAGGCACAAAGCCATCAACCGTGTGAGTGCAGCCAAGAGTACCAGTTGAAGTAGCACACTTCAGATCTCAGAACATTAAATATGAGGATTTATGGACGTTACCTGAAAAGTGCCACGAGCGCGCTCCACAGAGGAACAAAGAAAGCCTCCTCAATTCTGCGGAGTAACAAGTCCTTATGGTTGGCAGTGTTAAGACACTCACAGGAGAGCAAACCTAATGATAGTAGTTGATCTGAAAGACAAAATATATATTTTTGACAGTGAATCAATTTGTATGCATGCATGCAGAGATGTCAGTCCCTCACCAATGGCTCTATGAATGTCTTTGACAATGGCCTTTAGATGTTGTTTTAGCGTGCTCATCTTCAGCTCCGGCAAGTACTCCTCATCCGGCCCCTGCTGAGTTGGGCTACCACTGCTTAGCTCCAAATTACGGCAAGAGTCTTCAGTGCTGCTTGGGAGTGGGGCCCAGTCCGCCTTGGTAAGGAAGTGCTCTAAATCTTCTAATGAGTTCTCACGGTCCACCGTCAAATGTGGATGAAGCTCCATCCCCCCACTGTCATCCGAGTTTAGTTCAGTGTCATGGGAGGGGGAAGGCAAAAGTGAGGAGTCGCTTGTGAAGCTCTGGTTGAGAATGTTATGACCTGCAGTCCAGACTGGCTTCCTCTCGGCCTCTGTATGGTTTGGAAAGAAAATTGTATTAACAAATTGAAACATCTTCAGAATAATATGTACTTAAGAAAATGACACAATTCCAAAGATGCAAACGGCCTTGCTCAAGGGCACCAATACGGTGCACAGAAGGCAGACTGTCATCACACCACCAAGTAGATAGAGTTGTTAAAAAAAGTCACACAATCCTGTGGATAAATAAATGCCCATGTATCTACCATAAACCCTACCTGGATGTGGCAGATTGTGAGCACTGCTGGATTTTTTCAGTGGGAGCACATGACTTGTTGGCAATCCTTTACTGACAATAGGATACAGTCTATTGTAAATCCGATATTGGTGTTTCTTCAGCAGCTTCGCCACTGGGTGGTCAGAACGGCTGCAGGCACAGTGGACAAATTAATCTGTTACAGAAATGGCATTTTCCTGTCATTTGATCAACAACAGTAAATACACACTCCACTGAATCTCCCTTTGAAAATCAGTTAATTTTATTAACATGAGTATTGGAATTAGACTTAGACTTGACTTTATTTTTGGCAGTTTTTAATCATTCAAAATTCTTTTGAATCGTCGATTGTCGATGAGCACTCTGATTGGCTTTAAAATATTGCTTAAGGTTGAAAACTATTTGTGTTTGCAAAATGCTTCCTTATGTACCGGTAGTTGAATAGCTCTACACTACAGAATGTCTCTCAGCTGGCGTGGGAACACTACAGATTGGGAGGACACTGCTTCTCCCAAAACCCAAACATATTTAAAGGTGGACAAGATTTATGACAGTCCTCCAGATTGTGACTGTTTAAACTTGCTACTCTGTAAAATAATGACAAATAGCACAAAGTCACCAATGCGTTCTTGGCAGTCCATTACCTAAGAAGATAGGAAATGAAGTCAGACACCAAAGTGATATCATCAGGATTCTTCTTCATGTTGGCTTTCCATTGTTTGGGCCAGTCCTGATGAAGAAAGCAAAGGTTAACAAGTATAAAATAGTGTTCTACTGAAAAACAACCTAAAAGTAACAGCCTTAGTAAATGTGATCATTAAATTTTTTATTTATTTTATTTTAATTTTGATAAGTTACTCTTTAATTGCAACCACTTTCAAACTTACATGGTCGTGCTCATACTCCAAAACATTGGTATAAAGAATACGTTGCTCCTGTTCCTCTGGTGTCATTGCTCCAGAGGCTGCGAATCTCCTAGCATAAACATACAGCACTTTCAATTCAATTGAAAGTTTCTTCAATAATCTAGACAAATAGCAAAGCAAACAAAGTCCAAGAGTTCTGTAATGTTCTAGTTCTATCATTATCTCCACATAACAAATAAATGTAAAACTTTTTTTTTTTTTTTTTTTTTTTTAATAAAGCTTAAAAGTCAAACACTCATTTGTGGCACATCCAATGCGGTCTGAACTCTGACATCGGTTGGACAGGGACTAAACCGTCAATATTAGGGGTTCGGTACCCCATACTCCTGAAGCACCCTCCACAGAACTCCCCGAGGGGCACAGTCAAACGCCTTCTCCAAGTCCACAAAACACATGTAGACTGGTGGGGCAAATTCCTGTGCACCCTCGAGGATACTGGACGAAAACCGTACTGCTCCTCCTGAATCTGAGAATCGACTTCCCAACAGATCCTGCTATATTTGGAAAACACTCTCCAGTTCCCTTCTCATAATGGGGGACCACCCGATCTGCCAGTCCAGAGGCACTGAACCCAATGTCCATGCGATGTTGTAGAGGTATGTCAACTACAACTGCCCCACAACATTCAGAGACTTTAGAAACTCGGGGTAGAACTCATCCACCCCCAGGTCCTTGCCACAAGAAGGTATCTTTGAAGAACCACCTTATTGACTTCAACCCCAGATATAGCAGAGCCCACCTCAAAATTCTCAGAATATACAAAAAAGGAAACCATTTTTATTTTTCAGAAAGCTATTTTGAGCCATGTTGCATGGTTATGGTTATGGTTATGGTTATGTAAACTTTCACAAACATATACCCTACGAATGGCTGGCGATCAGTCCATGTCGTACCCCGCCTCTCGCCCAAAGTCAGCTGGGTTAAGCGCTTATTGACGACAAACTACACATAAAAACACACATCTGTCTAACCTATGCACAGGATGATACTTACAAGACAGCAAGATTAAACACGCAAAAGATAGAGGGGCCACCGCTGGAAGCACAAAGTTTTCTTGTATGACACAAACGAAATAATCCAGATATTAAAAAGTACCTTCCAGTCACCCATTTTCTTTGCCTTTTTACCTCCTCGGGTCACGAGTGAGCTGGCGCCGATCCCAGATGACATAAATGTAATTCTCCTATGTTTTCAATGTTTTAACCTAATTCAATGCACCGGTATACATACTGCATAAAGAGTACCTGTTGGCCTCTTCCTCCAAACGTATTCTTCTTTCCTCCATCTTCCGCTCGACCTGGTATTGGAACAAGCATGAAGGAAATATCCTATCATCATCTCTACATGCCTCTAAACGTTTCCAAGAAATACTAAAACATATGCCTAAGAAAAATAAAATCGGAAAAACTACAAGCTTTGTAGCAGTCTCTTAATTTTTTTGGTATGGATTAAAAGAACCACTGATCAAGAGCATCCTTATGTGAGCTTGACTCCAACTAAACATAGGTAATAGGCAAGCATGGCAGCAGTCAAAATGTAGCCCACTAATTATAGCACATAAAAAAGGTGCATCTGAAAAACTTGAAGGATACTGCTTGTTGTCTTGCTTTCGCTATGACAATGTTCTCCATCATCTGACGTTGGAGAGACAGTGTCTGCACAAGAAAATAGAGAATAATCTTCAATGATGGCTGGCATTTGTAAAATATGGTCCCAAATCCATTGATCCATCCATCCATCCATCCATCCATTTTCTATGCCGCATTTTTCCTCACTGGTGTCGCAGGTTTGCAGGAGACCTTCACACCTGACTTGGAGCAAGAGGTGTGGCACACCTATGATCATTTTGGTTTAAGTAATTATCAATCATTCACAACTGCCAGAAATGGAAACTAATAAACTGTTATTAATTAGGTTTAATTGTTGACTTTGTTTAAATTTTCTCCATTAAGATTAGAATTTCCAATGATATTTTAATTTATTTTTCACAAAGTCTGAGATGCCAGGCAATATAATGCTTCAGTCACACTACTAGGTTGAGGTTGAGGTTCAGGTTGAATTGGGTTACCATGTTTACTATGGACAACTATGTTTCTCATCCCCAATGTGACTGCCGTGGCAAATCTGCATTTTGTTTGACTGAAACGAGGCTGCCGTGACTGTCGGGTAATGTAACTTTAGCTGAGTATTATTCCCCAATTCAGACTCTCTCCAACGTGCACACACATGCACGCACACACACAAAGACTTACTAAAGATGTCTTCTGATAAGCCTGCCCTGGTGTAAGTCTTGCCAGACGTGCCTCATAATTGGCTTTTAATTTTTGATTCAGTCTTGAGGCTTCTTCAATGGGCGTCAATTCCCTGGAGTGTGCACACAGACACAAGCAAAATTTGAATCTTGACATATGTACAGTGAAATATAAAGTCTACACAACCCTATTCAAATGCCAGTGTTTTGTAATTAAAAAATAAAAAAATAAAAAAAGACGAAGACCTATAAGAGACACAACTCAAATCAAACACTTTCTGTAGCAACTTGTATCTTTTTGGGGATTAAAAAAAAAAAAAAAAAAAGTGATACAGTAAGATACTGTATGGTTCAATAAGCAGGGGTGAGTGGCCAATTGACATTTTTTTTTTTTGCGATGGTCAGGCCCAAGTCATGTTCCTAAGCATCGCACAGTGTGCAGTAGCCTAGACATGACCAGCAGGCCATACGTACTTTTCTTTTGTATCCTGTAACTCCACCCTTTGTAATCTCTGGAAGAGGTCAGGAGGCATGAAAGGGGAGGGCTCGTTATCATCGTCCTGGTGTTGACTGGAACTGGGTTCTTGAGGCCCAATGTCAACAGGAGGCCCAGAAGTAGTTGTGATAGACATTGGGGGGAGAAATCACATTCATTAAACTCATAATCATTGCATTAAAAAAATGTTTTACTTTGACTAAATACATTTTTGTTGTGATGGCAAGTGTACCGATGAGATTAGCTGATTAGAGGGGAAATACTGTATTAACCTGTAGTTGTGACTGGTAGGTCAGTGGTCTGATGAGAGTCAGATTGGCTTGATGAAACATAAGAAGCGCAGGCTAAGCCAGAAGAGTCAACGGCCTTCCTTAAAAAGGACTTGGCTCGTTCCAGACACTGCTCAGCCAGTGTCAACATGCGTTCCATCTCCGTTGTAACTATTTGCTTCTCATCTGAGGCTAACCAGTGAAAAGAGAAAGGAGACAAAGAGTAGATAGAAGATGGAGTAGATGTATGGAGTTAAATTGGGGCCAAAAGTTTTGTACTTAAAAACTCTTGAAAACTTAACTCCATATAGATGGAGTATTTTATTACTTTAAATGAATGTTTTCCCAAACCATGACATGCAAAGAGTAGAGACAAAAAGTGCAAGACACAAACACGGTTACATGTTAATAAACATGAACAAAACAAAAAATACAAATACATTTCTCTAATTTCTGATGTCTTTGAAGGAAATGCTGCAATTACAGTACAAGTTCATTCATAATTGTAAATTGTCTACTTTCAACAAAAATTTATTGCATATCACCTTCCCGAATTCAGCTGTACACCCTCCATCCATCCATCCATCCTCTCGGGTCGTGGGGGTTGCTGGAGCCTATCCCAGCTGGCTATAGGCAGTAGGCGGCAGGGCCGGCCTAGGCTACAGGCGAGCTAGGCGGTCGCCTAGGGCGCCATCTTGTGGAGGGGGCTCCAAATTGCAGAAAGGAAAAAAAATAAAATGTAAAAAACCCAAACACAATAACCCCCCCCCCCCACACACACACACACACCACCCCCTCGTGTTTTCTAACATAAAATATGTTATATAGCAAATATATTTTATTAAGTTCCTTTTTTTTTTTTTATTACTTCTATTTCAAATAAATGACTGTGAGTTCACGACCTGCTGTCCTGGCGCCCTGAATCAGACCCGCTGCTGCCGCTTACAATGAAAGGTAGGGGGAGGGGTCGTATATCATCTCAGAGTGTAGTGGCAGCACTTTAGAAAGTTAGATAGATGGTTGGCACACTTGTGTTGTTTATACATTGACATCGACAACAATGAAAAGGTCCAAGCCTTCAAGGGTCCCTCAAGGGTCAGTTCTTGGACCCCTGTTGTTCAGTCTGTATATGTTACCTTTGGGTCAAATGCTTCAGAACACCGATGTTGACTATCATAGTTATGCAGATGACACACAATCAGTGTTGCCGGTAACGCGTTACTAGCGTTACTCAAAAAAGTTGCTTTCTAAAGTAACTAATAGTCTAACGCGTTACTTTATTCTACAAAGTAGTCTGATTAAAGTTACTGTCCAGAGAATCAATGCGTTACTCCACATTTTCATGAAGAAGGCAAACTATCTCACTGTTGTAACCGTCACAAACAACTACTACTAACTACGAAGATGAGGCAGAAGTCATTGATCACCACACTGAATTCAGCCATGGTCTGGTCATGAATGGTTTGCACATTCAAAACAAAAGTGATGATACTTTTACTACTAGTTTTATTAACCAACAGGCACACAACACAACAAAAAAAGTGTGCATTATGGACCATAAAAGTGGTAAAAAAAAATTTTTATTTCCATCCTCAACTGGTCCGTGAAGCATTATGGGATGAGGTCGTCTCCGCCCTCTCGCCAGGGGGAGTGACGTCAGACAAGTTACGTTTTCAGTAGGGGTGGAACAAAAAAACGATTCAACCGAACCATCGTTCGTCAAGGGGAGCTAAACGACCGTATCGGTTGCGAGTGAGGCTTTATGGTTTTCATAACAATAGCAAGAGTTCTGCGCCGTGCTCTACTTGTTTTGTTTACATTTCAGTAGCATCACCATTCAAGCTACTTCCGTGTTTCCGTGCTCGCGACACGGCGCGCGCGCGCGCAACGAGTGACAACATACAAATGGAGACAGTTAGCAGAAGCCGGTGCCGTACATCTCGGTATTTCCCATGGCTATCGAGTCCTCTCGGTGCACTTGTATGTCCCGGGCCGGCGTTGGTACTGCGCGCGAGCCAAAAAGAATAACTCCCGTGACGATCCAATGCATGGATTCAAACGACACAGGTATGTCCCACAGCCAACACACCAGCTAAGCTAAAAGCACACTGCAAGTATCTCATTTCTCAGTTTGTGGCTCCCTGTCAATGTCTACAACTAGCATGAGCAGCAGATAGGAGAACTGAGACGTGCCCGCGATTACGACAGCCCAAAAAACAAAATATAAACAGTAGTGATTCTGTGGTCATCATCGTGTCTCAGATTAAAAAAACAAAAAAAGATGTCATACATTAACCAAAAATGAAAGTGATGACAAAAGAAAAAAAAATTGTTAAATACAAAAATTGTTGATTAAAAAGGGAAATGAACTTTTGGAAATATTTTTGCATATATTAAGTGGTTAAAATGTGTTTGATAGATTTATTGTTCCATAAGGTGGCTTCATATTTCTTTTGGCTGGACGGTAGGTTTATTTCATGTCTTAAATTTATGTTTCTGAAATACTTCACAATGTGCAAATATTCTGTTTAATTGTGTTGGTGTCTGTCTAAAGGTTAAATATTTATATTTAACATTAAATTATCAACCTTTTGTTTTCCTGATCCTTATTTTGAAGAGAAAAAACAAACAAACCAAAAAACAATTATAACTGTCAATAACTACTAATAAATATTTAAACTGATACATGTGTACACACTGGAATAGCGGAACAAACAAATCATAGAGGAATTTAGGGGATTTTCATTTTCAACCTGGATAGATTTTTATTTTTTGTTTTATAAAAAGTATTTACGTTACAAGAAGTCAAGAGAGACTGCCTATTTTGTTTTTCATAAAAAAAAACCCTTTATTTTCATGTTAAAAATGCACTTTCAATAAAGTATTTGGAACTCCGTTTCTACTGCATTATTTTTATGTTGAGATGGTGTTATCGGCAGCTGCTGAAAGTAACTAAAAAAGTAACTTTTAATCTAACTTAGTTACTTTTAAAATCAAGTAATCAGTAACGCAATTTAGTTACTTTTAAAACCAAGTAATCAGTAAAGTAACTAAGTTACTTTTTCAAGGTAACTGTGGCAACACTGCACACAACTGTATTTATCTATGTCCCCAAATGACAGCAGTTCTATTAACGCATTGTGTCATTCTCTAGAGCAAGTTAACAACTGGATGAACCAAAATTTCCTTCAGCTGAACGAAAACAAAACGGAGCTCATTGTTTTCGGCAATAAAGAAAAGAGGATTGCTGTTAAAAAACAGCTTGAGTCACTGTCTTTAGAAACTAAAGACCAAGTTCGAAATCTTGGGGTACTAATAGACTCAGATCTGACATTCAGCAATCATATTAAATTCATCACTAAAACAGCCTTTTACCAGCTGAAAAACATATCCAGACTGAAGGACTGCATGCTTCAAGCAGACCAAGAGAAGCTTATCCATGCTTTTATCTCCAGCAGACTAGATTATTGTAACGGTCTTCTGACTGGACTCTCTCAAAAGAACATGAGACAATTGCAGCTCATTCAGAACGCTGCACCTCGAGTTCTGACCAAAACAAAAAGATCAGAACATATTACTCCAGTACTTAAGGATTTACACTGGCTCCCTGTCAGCTGTAGAATCGATTTTAAAGTTCTGCTACTCGTCTATAAATCACTAAATGGTTTGGGTCCTGAATATATCCAAGAAATGCTGATTGAGTACAAACCCAGCAGGGCTCTGAGATCCACAGACTTGGGCCAACTAGTGGAACCCAGAGTTCGAAGCAAACATGGTGAAGCTGCATTTAGCTATTATGCTGCACACAGATGGAATAGGCTGCCAACAGAAGTGAAGTCAGCCCCGAGTGTAAATGCTTTCAAATCCAGGTTAAAAACTTTGCTTTTTTCTTATACCTTTGATTAGGGACTTTTAAACAGCTTTAATTAAGTGTTTTTTTGGGGGGGGGGGGGTTTAGTAAATTTTGTAACCTATTTTTATTTATTTATTTTTTTCCTCTGAATGTTAACTACTGTTTCTTGATGCTTATGTGTTGTCTTTCCTCGTGTAAAGCACATTGAGTTGCCTTGTGTATGAAATGTGCTATACAAATAAACTTGCCTTGCCTTGCCTTCAGGTGCTGCACTAAGAAAGCGGCGAAAGGAGGAGGAGGAAAAACGGGCCCAGGGTAGAGGTATGTATGTCGGTCAATCATCATTGTTTAGAAAATAAACACGAAAATAGCGTTAGCTTCTTAGCTTGCTTGTAACTTGTTTACTGCACCATTACATCCATGCTAGTAGCTACTTTGCACACAAGAGTGGGGCAACGCTTGCTGAGTTTAAACTAAAACAGCCAGTAAGTCCAGATACCTGCAAATGGATTTGCATAAGTCATTGTTTCACATAACCACATTAATTTATTAATTTATTGAAAATAAGAATTATGTGCTGGTTTAATGTAAAAATCTATATAGTAAATGCATTTTTTTTTTTTTAACTAGATGCGCTGAGAAAATATTTGCAGCCACAACAAGCACCTGCAGAAGCTGTGGTAAACAATCCTTTAGTGTCATCTTCACCAAAGGCTACTGAATGTAAGTGCATGGATGGTGCATTTAATACAAACAGCCATAATTTCTTACATTGTATTCTATCATAATGCAAATGGATTTGTTTTCCCTGCTTTAACACCAAAATAATTTGAAGTGATGTATTTTGTTTAATGTACAGCTGAAGCAACAGCCAGTCAAGCACCAATCAGCAGTACTTTGAGTGACACAAAGCTCGATCTTCTAGATCCAGGTGACTATTTCAGTTATATCAGCTATTGCTGCATCATGTACAGTGCTCAGCATATATGAGTATACCACCTTTGAAAAATGTAAAGATTTTGTTCAATATCTCCCCGCGACCCTTGTGAGGAATAAGCGGTCAAGAAAATGGATGGATGGATGGATGGATGTTCAATATCTCAATAAACATAACAATTTCCAAAATATTGACAAAATGTTTTCTGTAGAATACGCACTTGACTCACAACATGAAAGTAAGGTTGTAATAGGATGCATAGATTACAAAATCTTCAATTTAATCAAATTAACTAATGCAAAAAAATAAAAAAAATAAAAATGCAACCCACAACAAAAAAGACTACATCTAGTATTTTCTATGATCTCCATGACTGTTATGGGTAGCAACATGTCTGCTAGGCCTGGAATTAACAAGCCTTTTTCTCTGAGTCTACTTATTTGTGCAATATGTACTCTAATAAATAAAAAAAAACAAAAAAAACACTCTTAGCAGAGATGCAGTCATTTCCTACCTGGCCAAAATCCAATATGTCAACCATGGAACTTTTAACTTTTCTAGAGGAGAAAAAACTTCGAGAAATCTATCCCAACATGTGGGTAGCACTCAGAGTGGCCGCTACCATACCAGTGACTGTAGCATCAGCTGAGAGATGCTTTTCCAAGCTTAAACTAATAAAAAACTATTTAAGGTCTACCATGTCACAAGAACGGCTAACTAGACTGGCACTTATCAGCATCAATCAAGAAGTATCCAGGCAGCTATCCTTTGACGCACCAATTGATGCCTTTGCTGCAAGGAGGTCCCGGCGTGCACTATTTTAAGTATTTGCCGTTATGTTCCTAAGTTATTTAGTGAAGTTTTTTTGCACACTATTCACATTATCTGTGAATTACCTTATTGCCAAAGTTTTACGATATATCGACGTTTGTATATTGATACATTTACTATTTTTTGTATCTCCTAATTATTAATGTACATAGTGAAAACATTTAGAGGTTTTAAATACTGTCATTTTGCAAAAATTGCAATAAAAGGTTGCATTGCATTGTACTTCTGTTATTTTTCTTATTTTTATTTGTTTGTGGAATTTGGTATTTATTGCGTGGTGTGCTATTAAATATAATATATCTATAATTTTTTTGTGTGTGTTTTTTTTTATGGGACGGGGGGGGGTTACCATGTACATTTTCGCCTAGGGTACCAAATCATGTAGGGTAGGCGGGGTACACCCTGAACTGGTTGCCAGCCACACAGAGAGAAACAACTATCCACACACACAAGCACACCTAAGGACAATTCGGAAAGTCCAATTAACCTGCCATGCATGTTTTTGTAACGTAGGAGGAGACCGGAAGTACCCAGAGAAGATCTACGCAGGCACGGGGAGAACATGCAAACTCCACCCAGGAAGGCCGAAGCCTGGACTCAAACCTGAGTCCTCAGTACTGGGAGGCGAACGTGCTAACCACTGCAAAATTTTGTTGCGTGTGTGGCACGAGAAGATTGTGTATCTGAGTACCGGTATGTTCAAACTTTTTTTTTTTTTTTTTTCTTTTTTAATGCATGGGCTTTCAATTTATGTTGTTCATGTTCTCACGTCATTTGAGTCCCAAACAGGTTTGTATCGACAATTGGACCACATTTGCGCAAGTTTTTTTTTTTCCCCTTCCCCAAATATATGATGGCTGTGTTGTGATGTTGGGGTTTTACAGCACTAACTCGAATGGCCAGAGCCGTGTTACTAAACTAAACCAGTTCAGAGCCCACTAGCAATCACCGTGACGCCGAGCTGTAGATTATTGACTCAAATTACAATACCACTGAAACAAACCGAATCAAATCATCACATTCTGAAATGTACCGTCCTTGAATAGTATTGCACCCCATGCATTTTTATTGAGCTATAAATCAAATCTTTTTTTGGAGAGATGCACTCTGCATAAATACATATGAAAAAAAACCACGTAAATGCGACAAGTGAAAACTTACTTTGTGATGCAGCTTCCTCCAAAAGGGCATGTGATATGTAGTTGATTGTCCGAAGGTATTCACAGTAAGCATCCTGTAAGGAAACCAACAAAAAGCTTTATTAACATACACACACACTCTCCCTCTCATGAAAAACTTTACCAATGTACAGAATAAAATGAATTGTTGTTGTTGAACTCTCATAGTCACTCTCACAGTCATAAAGGCACTCCGAGGGAAACCATAACAACCATGTGGCCCGCAGCAAACGTAGTTTGACATACCTTGTTTAGCGCATCATATATATTTGGGGTTAAATTAATACTTCATGGGTGACCACAGCAAAAATAATAAACAATGGCTTATTCTGGCTCTACATTGTTGACTGGAGCTATCACACCATATGGAATTTAGCTAGAACGCAACATCACTGAATGCTGAGGTTAACTTTGGTTCTCAGCTGTTACATTTGATTGCTTTCGACGTGACAACTAACCCGTTGACAGCTCACGACCACTGTCTATTTAAACGCTTAACAGTAGCTCTCATTTGTTTAAAGCACGTTAACAGCTTTGCCGACGAGCTCTGTGAGGATTTACCTTGTGTCTGTTTCCTCCGTCAAGATGTATTGCAACTTTGGCCATTTTCATGGCGTTTTGAAGAGGCTTCTGGTCAGCGATAGCCATGTCTCGTTTAGTTTGCATGTGTACTGCACTGTAGTTTCGTTTTGCGCTTTCTTCTTTGCTGCTTATATTGTTCTGTCATAAAGGTAAATGCTGCCACCAAGTGTAGAAGTCTCGGTATAAGTTTTGCGGTTTTTGTTTAAATGAGTTGTGTCCAAACTAACTTTCCTCTCAAGGCAACGTCTTCTTAAATTAAAAAAAAAAAAAAATCATAAAGAACAACTTTATACAGTACAGTACTTGTCCCATCGTACTGTAGTCGCATTGACTGGTTGTTCATACTGTAAATTTTCAATAGATGGCACTATGACTATAAACTGCTAAGCGCAATTCTTGAAGAAGAAGAACATTAAATTTCCGGAACGTAAACCTTGGCAATGTTTACATCTGGCTTTAGAGTTGAGTCTGTTACAAACCTTTGTGAATCAAATGATATATTTTCTGAGCTGGGATTTTCTAAGGTAAGCTTTGCTACGGGGGCATACGTCAATGTTTACTAATCGTGACATAATTAGGCTAACCAGCTAACACTTGTGAATACAGTTGTAACTATTCCGAATCCGTATCCAAATAAAACCACTAACTCAAATCTATCACGTTTACGTTGTTACAGTTATCTTACCGTAAAACATCAACGCCGTTGTTGTAAAATACCATTCCACGGCCAGTGATGTACCTGAACGAGTCGGTTGTGAATGAACGAAAGTTTATCAACTCGTTCTTATTTGGAGAAAACGTGAAACCTCGTCTAACGAGCCTCTGCTGCAGGGCTCCAGACTGGTGGTGGCCTTTTGCCTTTAAGATATGAGGCAGGGCAACTACAGTTTTGATCTACTCGCACAATTTCAGCCAGCAAATTTGATGTTTTTATAT
>NC_135413.1:5134861-5227361 GCF_051991245.1 Festucalex cinctus
TATTTTGACATTAACGCATTTTATTATCTGTCATTTGCAAACATTGATTAAATGCATGTACGCAATTGCATGCATGCATGTATTGCTCAAAACGTAACAGCATCATATCAACTGGGTGCAATTCAGCAATTATTAATTAATTAAACGCAAATTACTTTTGTTTTATCTAAAGTCCCGTCGGGGTGTTTTTTAAAGCGAAATTTACCACCGAGCACACCAACTGGAGTCACCCCGCCCATTTTGGAACAATAGGCGTAGGAAATGCCGTGCATTGACCTAATCACTGACCTGCGCAGCCTTCAATGTAACCATCCGCGGTTACGTTCAAGGCTCAAGTGCGGTCCAAAAAAATAGTGCGATTAATTTGCGTTAATACGTGATTAATGCGATAATTATATATCCATCCATCCATTTTCTTGACCGCTTATTCCTCACAAGGGTCGCGGGGGGTGCTGGCGCCTATCTCAGCTGGCTCTGGGCAGTAGGCGGGGGACACCCTGAACTGGTTGCCAGCCAATCGCAGGGCACACAGAGACGAACAACCATCCACACTCACAAGCACACCTAGGGACAATTCGGAGCGCCCAATTAACCTGCCATGCATGTCTTTGGAATGTGGGAGGAGACCGGAGTACCCGGAGAAGACCCACGCGGGCACGGGGAGAACATGCAAACTCCACCCAGGAAGGCCGGAGCCAGGACCCGAACCTGAGTCCACAGAACTGGGAGGCAGACGTGCTAACCACTCGACCACCGTGCCGCCATAATTATATATATATATATATATATATATATATATATATATATATATATGTATATAGTTTAGTTTGGTTTATTCATTTTTTCCCTTTCGGACACATTACAGCTTACATCAATCACACCACATCATTTGCAACATTGACATCCGAAAGAAGGGCTGACGGGTAGAAGCCGAAGCTTATTCGAGACCCGTCCCCATCGACCCGTTACTATAACGCATCAATCATATACATTATTTAGAATAGTCATTAATTTTTATCGTTATCCATTCCATACTATCCCAGACACTGCTCGCTCAGTTCATCTTGAATGTCCGTGTGTAGATTGCGGCTAGTCCCAGTCATTTGGAACTGGTGAATCGGTCCCCAGACGCCACCAGCAGGCCCACCCCGCCAGGCGAGCAGCCAAGGCAAGCGCAATTCTTCTCTTTCACCAGTAGGGTCTTCGCTGACCTCAGATCAGCTTTCACACATGTTGTGCTTTCCAGAAGAGTAGATCGGCTTGCATTCTGCCCATTGCGATTCAAGCAATTTCAGCACTCGATTCTGGTCAGGTAGCACCACTGGTTGCTAGCATGTTGTCGATCTGATGACTCCTGTGCGCTGCCCAGCCTAGCTCACCCAGCAGAGCGGCCCACGCCAGCTGCATTCCAGGAACCAGACCACCAACCCCCATTTTGCATATTGACAGCAGATTCATTGTAGCCACAATACAGCCTTATCATGTAGCCTTGACTGTTACAACAAATGTCCAAATGGAATTCGAGCCAGACAATATTTAGATTCAAACGGGAACAGCAATATATGTTATCAATGCAGGTGTATAAACAAGAGTTAGCCTTGGCAAAGTCAGCAAGTAATCATATACAACTCCAGCTTTGGGTAATTAGTGATGTTGTTGTTGAGATATTGTTAATTACTGTTGTCTTTCAAGCGCTGCCAATTCCTCAGCTCCTTTCACGATTCGTGTTTTTAGTTGACCAGTTATCTTTAGTTTGAATAAAAATTCAGCAGTCCTTTGTCCACGTGCTTTCGATAAGTCCATTCTTTCTCATTTGTCATGCCTTTTTGGCGATGTCAGCATTTCGTTTGGTGAGGTTTTCGTTGATGTAGACATGTTTCCCACGAAGCTTGTGACGGTCTCTCAGAAGAGCAATCTTTTTCTTTCTGTCAACAAACCTGATCAGAACTGCCGGTGGTCGTGTCCCTCCAGTTGGAAGCGAAAAGCACATCTGAATGTGCGCAGGATCAACAGTTAATCCCGAATCTCTGAGTTGAAGTGTCACTTGCTGTTCCACAGTCTCCTTCCCTGAATATTGGTCAGAATCTTCCGTGCTCGTGCTAGCCGCAGCTCTCAAAGGGCCACGGCGCGGCTTGATCTTGATACCGGTGACTATCACATCGTTGATACGAAGATTTTGTTCCAAATCATCCACTTTTTGTTCCAAGGCAACAATGCGTCGATCTTTTTCCTGTGTCTCTTTCTTCAATTGCTGTATTTCCTGAAGAAGTGGCTCAATGCTCTTCTTCATTTCAAGTAATTCGGCAACCATTCCACTGAGTTTTTTAAGAGAAGATTTTATCTCCTCATTCTCTTCAGCTCTTTTTCCGCCAGGCATTCTGCAACAATGTAGTTAAAAATCCCAATGCAAAAATCAACAAGTAGTTAGATTCACGAGCGAGGGCAGGAGCAAGTACAGATGCGTCCTTGAGTGATATATATATATATATATATATATATATATATTAAGGGTGTCACGATTTCGATTTTTTATCGAAATCGATCGAAATTACGTCACGATTTCGAGCATCGAAATAGAAGAGAGGACACACGATTCGATGCCCCCCCCCCCCCCCCCCCCAACCCCCCCCCCCCCCCCCCCCCGCGCCCGCCGCCACCGCCGCCACCGCCACCTCCCAGGAAAGCAAATGAGACGCAGCCATTCAGCTACTAGCTAACGGCACTTGTTAGCTGACTTCTCCTGCAGTCATGATGGCAAGCGCGGACAGACACAGCAATGGTGCTTCAAGCCGCTCCCGCTTCTCTCGTCAACAGTTTGGAAACATTTTGCGTTCCCGGTGAGTTATGTCGACAACGTTCACGTTGTCGATAAAAAGACCACAGTTGCAAGATATGCTATGTGCGCGTACTGTACTCGGCCACGGTGTTACGCCCGGCTCGTCAAGGGGAAGGGAAGTAACACAATAACAGAAAATATAGAGTAGATAAACACGGGTCGACTTTAACATCTGAGTAGTTTTAATTGAAATTTCAGGCAGGGGTTTGACAAGGGAGTGAAAGTGGAAGGTGAACAAATAATAACCGCATTTGACAGAACTGACAGAACGGAGGAGAAACAACAATAACCAATAGGGGTATAATACACGGATACACAATAGCGTCGCGCTGGCACAGTCGTCCAATCGGAGTGTCGCGCTGGCACAGTCGTCCAATCGGAGTGTCGCGCTGGCACAGTCCTCCAATCAGAGTGTCGCGCTGGCGCATTCAAACTGAAGTACCATTATACGGGCACCAGCCGACACAAACACACACATACATACTAGGGGAGCGGAGCCGGCGGCGGGCCCGAGCCGCCAGCCGTCACAACGGGAAACACGACAAACATGACGGGACATTTACGCAGGCATCACAAAGATTTAGATTTATCAAATTCAACTAGAAGTGGGAAAACAACGGTCCAACCAACTATTTCATCCTCATTTACAGTGAAACTTCCACACACTTCAGCTCGCGCGAAACGCCAGATCCATAGGTCTATTTATAGCAGCAGACCTGCAGCCTTGGAAAACGCTGGATTCAAACATTTAATTAGTGTACTTGAACCACGCTACAGTATGCCCAGCAACTGTAAATGTTGGGATATAGTTTGTTCAGGCTGTATTTGTTCCATGACTTTGGATACAATATATTTTTTGTTGTTGTTGCACATTGCACATTATTTTAAGAGGAACGCACAGCACACTGTTGTAACCAAAAACAGTCAATAGATGGCAGGCACCCACTGTGACTTTTTGTTTTTGTTTTTTTATTTTTTATTTTACACTTCAGTAAGAACAAGACGGTTAACTTTATATTGTAAATAAATTCTTTGAATTTGATCATTCCTGCCTAATGTCAATTATCATATATTACATAAATTTACACAAAAATAATATGGAAATTGCATCACCTATATGTAGCCGATCTTTTGAAATAAGATTTACTGTACAATGAATAGAACCAATGATCATAGACTAGCCTTAGCCTACAGAAGCATATGCCTCTGTGTTTTAAAGTGGGGGAGCGGAAAAAAAAAAAAAAAAAAAAAATCGAAAAAAAAATCGAATCGTGACCCCAAAATCGAAATTTAAATCGAATCGTGGAGTTGGCGAATCGTGACACCCCTAATATATATATATATATATATATATATACATATATATATATATATAGCTAATAGTAGCTAAAAGTAGGCATATGCCTACTGCCCATAGCCAGCTGAGATAGGCTCCAGCACCCCCCGCGACCCTTGTGAGGAGCAAGTGGTTCAGAAAATGGATGGATGGATAGTAAAAATGAGAGGGATTAATACTTTGCAAGTCAACTTGCAATTTACTGTAAAGTAAGTACCTTCGACTTGTATCCCTAAAATTTCAGGTTCAGGCTCCTAGTAGTAAAGTTAGTCTGGAGCCCTGCTTTAAAAAAAAAAAAAAAAAAGTGAATTGAACTTGGAATGAGTTTGCACAAAAAATGACTTAACTTCAACTTAACATTTAACAAACCGAATAGCTACACTTCTTCACAAATTATATTATTTATATGAAATAAATGATTCAACTTCTTCAACTCAAAGTATGCGTCAAAATATTCTTGTGAAATTAAATTATGTTCGCTAAACTATATTTTCTCCTTTAGAACTTGAATCATAATGCATTTTTGAACCAGCAGGAGCATCGGAGATCCATCATCTGCATCAGCTAAGATTAGTAATAAACCATGAAGAAGAAAATTAGACGCCTAAGGTCATCCGAGGTGTCACACCAAAGCAGGAGAGTCTGTGAAGGGAAGAGACCACGTGGAACTAGAAGGCAAACTCAGAAGAACATCCATTTGACAACATCTGACCTGCATCGTGGAGATGACACAGCAGATTCAACCTTCACTTTGACTGACAAGTGCAAACATTCAGGTGCCAAGTCAAAATCCTCCAGTGAGTGGCTGATTAATTTATCTAAAAATAAAATCACTTAATGTAAAATTCGAGTAGCTATCGATGTCAAATATGCATTGTAGTTGGCAGTGATTGAGTTAAGTAATGTTGTTATGAATATTTTAAATTATATGATACCCAGGCCATGTTTTATAATGACGTTTCACTGAACACGAGATGAATTCTCACCTAAATATCCTGATTGGTGTTACATTTCATCCCAAAAGGATTATCCACCGCCACCTGTAGACTGTGCCACGGAAAGTTTTCTCCACGGAGTCTGCTGCATGCCTTCAACAAATGGCCTCAGGATTTTCCTGATCTTGTTAATGACGAAACATATGATGTTGGCCAGTCACCTCCTTTATTCCATGTGGACTTCCAGCAACTGGTTGGAGTGCAGTTGGATCCTGACCCTCGATTATCAGAATTTGTTTGCAAGAAATGCCACAGCAAGTTCTATAAGTGCCACAATATTCTGGTCAGGTTTCTACAGATGGTTAATCTCCTGCCTGTCGGGAAAGAGAATTCTAAAATCAGGTGAGACTCACAATTTACAGTAGTTACTTTGACGTGTATATTAATTTTCATTGTAAATATGTAATAACTATTTATACTTTTTTTTTTTTTTTTTTTTTTCCAGGCACGGTCCAATGTTTTCAGACTCTTTAAAGAACGATGGGTCTACAAGTAAGAAAAAAATCATCACCTGTATGTCCTTATTGTAAGAAACTCAAAGTTACTTAGGTAATTACAATCTGAGACATTATTGTTGATCTATTTTCACTTTTTTTCCCAGCTTCTCAATCCGTTTCCTCAGACACTGCATGCCTTCACAACCTTGTGTCGTGGGCTCACCATCACGGAGAGGCTTGCAAATCCTGCCCCGACTTGAAGGAGGTGCTTCAGGGGCAGTGCTGGGGTTCGGTCAAAGCGGTGTGGTCTTGTGTTGATGGCCACAGTTACACGATGGACACACAAGGCAGCACGTCTGCCAGGTTTGGTTATGTGCTCAACTCAGGAGAGAGTGGAAATGGTGCCCGAGATATTTCAGGGGAAGTGGACTGTGAACAAAGGAGCACAGTGGTTACAGCAATCTGTCAGGCAGAGCAGAGTCCACCAGAAGTCACTCCACTGATTGAAAGCTCAGTGCTGGCTGACTGGACCTGCAGCACTCACGGTACGGTTACAATACAATCCACTATTTCACATTTTTTTGCAAGAAAATTTACAGCATTTTTCTTGACGTGACATTTACAAGTAATATAGTAACCATTTGGAAATATTTTTCAAATTAATTTAGGTCCGGTAATAATTGAATAATCTGACCTGTTTTGTTTTTGTTTCCATTTTGCCTTTACGCACCACCACGGTGGGCGTACAGTCTATGTGATGACACCAAATGCAAATAAATTAACTCGTTTAGCAAGCCTTTACCCTTCAGAGGCTATTGCATGCAAAGGAGATGGCAAACTCTGCGATTGGCTGGCAACCAGTTCGGGGTGTACCCCGCCTACTGCCCAGAGCCAGCTGAGATAGGCTCCAGCAACCCCCGCAACCCTTGTGAGGAACAAGCGGTCAAGAAAATGGATGGAGATGTCAAACTTAACACGTCACAGACTCATTTGGACCTGTTATGCATTAAACAGTGGACAAAATTGATGTTTGGTGTGGGTCCTTTAAAGTATTCAATCTTCCTCTGAAGCGAATAACTCATAATCTTTTTGTACAGCTTCTCTGCATCAGTTTGCAATGCTTAAGTACATTGATTGTGACTTTGTCTCTAGAATTTGAAGAGCCAGAGTTGTCAGTTTCTCCCACTGAGGAGCAGCAGGAGGAAAAGCAGGCTGATAGTGATCTATCTGACAGGTGTGTTACAGTTTCTCTCACTTGTATCACTTTATAAAACACATAAGCAGGATTGCACTTGTTGTGACTATCCAAACCAAATTTAGTCACTAAGATAAGAAGACGGGGCTCTGTCCGACACGCTGATTCCAAGATGGAAACTTGAGGCCTTTACTGCAGTTTGTAGGTGTTTATTTGACTCTTCAATACTATACTTTCTTATGTACAATTACTGAAGGTGAACTTGCAGGTTGGGACAATATGGTGGTAATCTAGCATCCATATAGTGTCAATATAGCGTCAATCTAGCGGTCAACAGAAAATAACAGCACCCTGCCTCCTCCCTTCCTGTACCAACAAGCAAACATTTCAGCAACACAGGTGACATTGATTAAGCAATCACTCTACCTTTGTGACACACCCACACACACAGCTCCGCCCACTCATACATAAACACACAGACACCACTGACCCCTACTGCCATCTCAGACAACATATCCCTGCCTGTACATACCGGCCCCTAATTATTATTACATAATAATTACCTAACAATAATAACACGAAACAACATGACATAGAATACAAGCAAACAATATTAACATTTTTTTTTTTTTTTTAACAAATATGAAAATAGTTCTTTTGGAGTGTCCTTGAATGAAGAGGTTTCCACGTGTCGTCATGTGTCTTAATGTCCCTAGGCCAGAGGGTCCAGAACTTTCGGAGCCTAGATAGAATGATGTCTGTCACAAAGTCAAAGTCATGTCAAATCAAGCCATCCTTCAGGTGTCCTCCTCTGCTAGAAGCAGACAAATCTTTGTAACTGGCCTGTCCAGATAGCTTGTCCTGGTCTTGATCTTGACTTGCCGAACAAGTCCTTCTTTATCCGGAACAGCCTTGACAACTTTTCCCATGGTCCATGAGTTGCGGGGTGCAGAGTCATCCACAATAAGCACAATGTCTCCAGGAACAAAGTTGCGTTTGATTCTGTTCCATTTTTGGCGCTCTTGAAGTTGTGGCAGGTACTCTTTTGTCCATCTTTTCCAAAAGAGGTCGGAGATATACTGTATTTGTTTCCATCTGCGGACAGAATATAGGTCCTCTTTTTGGAAAACACCAGGAGGAATGGTTGGCTGCCCTTTGAGAAGAAGGAGATGATTAGGAGTCAGAGCCGCAAGGTCATTTGGGTCTGATGATGCCTTTGTTATTGGTCTGCTATTAATGATAGCTTCAACTTCGCACAGCACAGTGTGGAGACAGTCGTCATCCAGAGTTTGCACTCTCAGAAGTTGAGTTGAGAACTTTCCGGATTGAACGAATTAATCGCTCCCAGGCCCCTCCATGATGGGAACCACCAGGAGGATTAAATTTCCACTTTATTCCTTTCTGCAGGAGTTCATCATGGATCCAAGACTGATTCAGTTGCTCCAGAGATCGTTTTAACTCTCGATCAGCGCCAACAAAGTTGGTTCCATTGTCCGAACAGAGTTCTTTGACTTGTCCTCTTCGTGCAATAAAGCGACGCAAGGCGTTGATAAAGGAATCTGTTTCCAGTGACGCTGCTACTTCAATGTGCACAGCTCTCAATGCTAAGCAGGTGAAGATCACTCCATATCTTTTCACTTTAGATCTTCCTCGTTTCACTTCAAATGGTCCGAAACAATCAACTCCTACTGAGGTGAATGGTGGTTCATCTGGAGAAATCCTGTTGCGTGGCAGATCTGCCATCTGTTGGCTAGCTGGCACTGCCAGAACCCGTCGACAGACGACTCATTTGGCCAAGATTTTTCGTATGGCCACACTGGCCCCAGTAATCCAGTATTTCTGACGTAGTTTTGACAACATGTGGCTTCTTCCAGCATGGCCAATTTCTTTGTGGACTTGCCTCAAGATAAGGTCAGAAATGTGCAGGTCTTTTGCCAATATGATGGGATGCTTTGACTCTTCTGGCATTGCTGCCCTTCCAAGTCCGACTCTCAAGATGCCATTATCACGCTTTGGATTCAGTTTATAGATGTGGCTCGTCCGTTTCACATTTTGATTCTTTAGGAGGCTAGAAAACTCCTCTGGGAATCTTTTCCTTTGGCACAACTTGATTATTTCCAACTCTGCCTCTTGTATGTCTTCCACAGTGAGAAAAACATCAATTGAAGGTTTGGCACATCGGGGCTTCCTTTTCACAGTGTTTTTCTTTTTCTTCTCATCACCATTTGATTATGATGGCAACGCATTGACTTTCTTCCTTGTCTTCCAGAGGCTTAAAAGTGTATCTTTGAACTTCAAGATCCAACTCATCACTCTCTTCAGGTGGGTCCAAGATGAGGAGCGGTCAATCAATTGAGACACTGAGTCATCACTCTGGACCGAAACAGCATTGGCCAATATGCTCTTTCTAAGCTCAGGGTCATCTTGCTCCGATAGTTCTTCATAACTTAATGTATATGAAGGCCATTGCTCCTTTGTTCTCAGGAATTGTGGGCCACACATCCATTGTTCATCCTTTAAGAATGACTTCACTCCAAGTCCCCTGGAAGCAACATCTGCTGGATTGGACAAGGAGTTCACATATCTCCACTGAGTCGTTTCAGATGCTCCAAGGATCTCCGAGACCCTGTTGGCTACAAAAGTCCTGAATCTGGAGGTTTTGTTGTTGATGTATTTTAGCACTGCCGTGCTGTCAGTCCAAAACACAGAGTCTAGCAATGCCATCTGCAGCTCCCTTTTCGGTAGTTGGTTTTAAGGGCGCCACCCTGGATTTTCCCATGATGAGAATACTACACAGCTTTCCATCAGTGTTACGTAGAAGTAGGTACGCAGCTGTTCCATAGCCTACTTCACTTGCATCTGCAAAATGATGTAGTTGGGCAGAAGCTACAGTGCCAAAGTCCACAAGCTTAAAACATCTGTTGATCTTGAAATCTTCAAGCAAGTGGAGCTCCTGTAGCCAATTCAGTGCAATGGGTGTGGGTATGATCTCGTCCCAACCAAGGCCTTTTCTACATAAGTCCTGCAGGATTAATTTGGCCCTTAACACCACTGGCGCAAGCACTCCAAGTGGGTCATAAATGGCACTGACCGCGGACAAGATCCCTCTACGTGTCAAAGGTCGATCTTGGATGGAGATTTTGAACTTGAATGTGTCTGACTGGATACACCACTGCACACCAAGTACTCTCTCAACAGGAAATATTCCATGGTCCAAATCCATTTCTTTTACATCCACTGCCCTCTCCTCTTCAGGGATTGCTAACAACACATTTCTGCTGTTGCTCATCCACTTCTTAAGCTGAAAGCCACCTTTGGCACAGATGGCTCGAAGATCACGATAGAGGGCAATCGCTTCAGCTTCACTGGGTACTGACACAAGACAGTCATCTACATAGAAGTTGTACATAATGGTGTCCACAGCTTGCAGACTGAACAAATGGCTGTTGTCTTCTGCACATTTTCTCAAGGCAAAGTTTGCACAGCTTGGCAAAGATGTTGCTCCGAAGAGATGGACACACATCCTGTATTCCTCCATTGGTTGAGAGTAGTTCCCATTGGGCCACCAGAGAAATCTTAGTAGGTTACAGTCTTCATGTAGTACACGCACCTGGTGGTACATGGCCTCAATATCTGCTATCAAGACAATGAGCTCCTTCCTGAATCTGCTTATGACTCCAATTAGTAAGCTGGTAAGATCAGGTCCTTGCAGCAACTGGGAGTTCAAGGACATTCCTTGAAATGATGCAGCACAGTCAAACACCACTCGAAGTTTCTTCTTTTGCGGATGGTACACACCATGGTGTGGGATGTACCAAATTTTGCCAGGACTACATGCCACCTCATCTGCAGGCACCTTCTCAGCATGACCGCAAGTAATCATGTTGAGCATGAAAGCAGCATAATCTAATCTGCATGAAATACAGCATGTTTTTGAAACCTACTTTTGAGGTTCAAGTTGCTCTGCTAACTTCCGGTTGTCAGGCATGTGCACATTTCTTTTCTTCAACGGCAAACCAATGGTGTAATGACCATTCACCAGCTTTACAGTGCTTTTCATCATTTCCATAAACTGGCAATCTTCTCTAGAAGGACCCAGTTGCTCTCCATGTTCACATTCAGGGAAGTCTAGCTGAAATTGTTGCTTCCACAGTTCATCTAATTTCACCAAAGATATGCGATTAACAGTGATGTGTGATTGCTCCAAGTCTGTGTCACCAGACATTGGTCCATTAACAGTCCATCCCAACATTGTTTGAACAGCATATGGCCCACCATTTTCACTTGGAATCACCTTCAATGGTTCCAGGGCTCTTAGTGCATTCAAGCCGATTAAAAGCTCTTTCAGCATCAATTTCAGGTAGGTGTACTCCTGCAAATATGGCCATCTAATGAGATTCTGCTCCCGAGGTATGTTACACTTGCACACAGGCATTTTCTTTTGTGTAAAGACATGTGGCAAGTCTATGTAGAGGTCACTTTCCAGGCCAGCTACCTCCAGATTTGATACAATGCAACTTCCCACAAGCTTTTCCTGGCCCATAGTGCGCAAGATTATTTTAGTTCCTCTTCCTGGAACATTCAGCTTATTCATTAGAATTGTTGTACAAAAGGAGCTGGAACTGCCTTGATCCAAGAAAGCATACGTTTCCACAATTGTTTGTCCTTTTTGAGACTTGACTTTGACTGGCACAATAGAGAGCTTGCAGTCATGATCACCGGCCCCAGTGAGACCACTACTTTGCACCGCCACCAAAGAGCTGCCCACTGGTTCATTTGTATTTTCTACATTTCCTTGGTCTTTATCTTGGTCCTTGTTCTTTTGGTGAATGTGAAGAATGGTTGGATGATTAGCTCCACATGTTTTGCATGACAGGTGTCTCCTGCAGTCCTTACTAATGTGCCCAATGCGCATACAGCCAAAGCAGACTCCATGCTCTTTTAGAAAAGCCATCTTTTCTATCCCAGTAGAGAACACAGTTCCAATGCATGTCCACCCTTGCAGTATCGGCAGGATCTTTTGTCCAGCAAGACTCCTTCTTTCTTCACATCAGCCTTTTCATCAACTGAAGCTACTGTAGTAGCAAAGGTGCTTCCTTGATTTTGTATACGATGCTGATAGTTACTTTTGCTGCTATCTTTATTTTGCATTCTTTTTGGCATGTCCTGTATGTTGCCAAATACAGGATCTGCTGCAATCTTTACTTGCCGCTCAATGAAATTGACGATGTCAGAAAAAGTAGCTCTTTGTTGACGAGTCTCTTGAATATCACAAGCTACTGACCTCCACTTATCTCTCAGTTTATATGGCAACTTCTTAATCACCATCAGCATGCTTGAAGGCATGTTAAGCTCAGACATGTATTGTATGTCATCCATTGCATTGCAGCATCCTTTTAAAAAGAGACTATATGCTTGGAGTGATTTGATATCTTCTGCCTTAACCACAGGCCATGAGTGTGCCTTGTCCAGATAGGCTGAAGCAATTTTTTGCTCATTCCCAAAATGTTCTTCTAACAAAGCTTTAGCTCGTTGATATCCTCTGTCTGCAGGCATTTGTTGACAGCTCCGAACAAGTGCTCGTGGTTCTCCTCTTGTGTACTGTACTAGAAAGTGCAGACAGTCTCCTGCATCATCTGTCCTTTCCTCTACATTGTGCTCAAAGGCTCTCATAAAGGAATGATAATGCAGAGGATCTCCATCAAACACCTGGATCTCTCTTTTGGGCAAATGAGAGATGCTGTGTTGCTGTGCCAACAGAGCCGAGATTTCGTTTTGCCTTGCCATGATGGATACCAAGTTGTTAGTCATCAGTGACTGGCACCTGAGCACGTGGGTTGACTGCATACTGGGAAGTTGAAATGTTCACAGTAGGAGCCATCGGATATTGAGGCAACCTCTGATGGTCTATTTGAGTTGCACCACCATCAGTGGTTTTCTTTATGTTAGTCTGTGGTAGATGAGACTTTGATGTGATTCGACTGTC
Organism: Festucalex cinctus; assembly: GCF_051991245.1. NCBI lineage: Eukaryota > Metazoa > Chordata > Actinopteri > Syngnathiformes > Syngnathidae > Festucalex > Festucalex cinctus. Next base: position 5,147,647 of record NC_135413.1, read on the forward strand.
AAACTGACTTTGCCCACCAGGGACGAATGAATCAACCTCAGGATTACGAGCAGCGTGAGCCCCTCTGGCTTCATAGGATTCCATTCCATCTGGTTTCTTACATCTGCTGCCTTTCACACTACTGCCTGAAGTTCTTAGGACATGCATCCTAGCTTGAGCAGCTGCAATTTCCACTTCAAGATCAAATCTCTCTTTCCTTTTCTTTATTTCCTCTTGTTGCTGGTCCAGCTCTTGTTTTTGTTTGAGTAATTTTTGACGAGTGAGAAGAGCAGCTATTTCAGCCTCTGCTTTCACACGAGAAGAGGCAATAGAAGAGCTTGAACTTGTTGAAGTTCCAGGTTTTGATCCATGTTTTCGGTTTCCAACATTTGAAATGCTGTCATTTGGTTGAATAGCATCCTGTATCACATGGTCCGTTTTTTGGGGCATTTCATCCTGTTTCATGTCATAAGGTTTGCAATCAAAACGTGACTCATGTAATGGCAAGCTTTGAGAATTTTCAAGCCCATTATGTGATGGTTTCTCCACATTGTTAGTTGTTGCATTTCTTGAGATTGGTCTCTTTATTTCAGAGAGCCAGCATTTCACATCTTCGATGAATCCTTGGTTGTATGTATTGATACTTGCAAACCACATTTGTTGTTTCTCCTTTTCCTGTTCAGGTACAAGTTCCATCAGTGACCCATGTAGTGAAATTGCCACAGCATCCATGTACATCCAATATGTAGGTGTGCTCAGCATCGACTGTGTCCAGGCAATTAGAAACATCACAGATGAATAACACATACCATGAGTAGTGCTGCGCTCCGTCACTTCATTCAAATTTACTCACGGTCATCCATAGTGGCTAAGTGGTCCATTGGGTGCACAAATCCAACAAAGCATCAGAGGTGTTTGCTATGAAGCGTGATTTTCTGTTGACAATTGTTGTGACTATCCAAACCAAATTTAGTCACTAAGATAAGAAGACGGGGCTCTGTCCGACACGCTGATTCCAAGATGGAAACTTGAGGCTTTTACTGCAGTTTGTAGGTGTTTATTTGACTCTTCAATACTATACTTTCTTATGCACAATTACTGAAGGTGAACTTGCAGGTTGGGACAATATGGTGGTAATCTAACATCAATATAGTGTCAATATAGCGTCAATCTAGCGGTCAACAGAAAATAACAGCACCCTGCCTCCCCTCTTCCTTTACTAACAAGCAAACATTTCAGCAACACAGGTGACATTGATTAAGCAATCACTCTACCTTTGTGACACACCCACACACACAGCTCCGCCCACTCATACATAAACACACAGACACCACTGACCCCTACTGGCATCTCAGACAACATATCCCTCCCTCTACAGCACTTATCATACCAATGTACTCAGATCAATAAATATAAAGTGTTTGGCGTACATTTGGACATCTAAACAGAGAAGAGAAAAAAAAAGTCTGTGTTTACTTTTTGTGTGTGCATACAATATCAAAAATACACACCAATTGACATTAGATTTTTCCATGCACAAAAAGGTCATTTTTCCATAAATTCCTTTAAAGGAGACCGATTGGTAAATGTAACCATGATAGTGTTTTGAAATAGCCCACCAGATGACTGCGGTTTTATAAGAATGTTGTATAAGTGATCATTTAAAATCTAAACACTGGCATAGATGTATACAAATAAAGTGCATATTGATATTTATCTGATTCCTAATGATTGTGGAAAAAAAAAAATCTTTAACATGACCAATGTCCTCACATAAATGATTAGCATTCATTAACCTACAATCATAACATTTGACGAAAGGTCATTTCAGTAAATTTATTTCAGAAGTGGTTATTAACTGGTAGCCGTTGCACTAATCAGTAGACAAGGAATAGCTGTCAGTTTCAAAAAGGCCGATTGTCTGTTAATTCAAATTGACTTGTTTTGCCGCAGAAAATTCTTGTCAGAGGACAAGATGTTTGTTCCTGCAAACTAACTGGAAATAGAATCTTAAGAAGTAAATATAAATTCAATGCTTCCTTGCAGAACAACCCGGCCTAACAAGCGACGACAACTTCCAAATACCTCAGAAGATCGTAAAGTGAAAAAGAAACCTGGACCTAAACCTGGCTGGAAGAACAAGTTCAAGTCCAAAGGGTAAATGCATCCCATATCTCACACACTCATCGTGTAGTGTATTTGGCGTGGGTGATTTTCATCCCAACCTCTGCTGCGAACCGCTCCAGTGAGAGTTAGAGATAGTGGTACCACGTCATCTGCATAAAGCAGAGAAAAAAATCCAATTTACTGCCGGCAATGCATCCCAAACTCCGACATCAGTTGTACTTATAAGGGGCCAAACCCGTATGGGGGTTCAGTACCCCATAATCCTGAAGCATTTCCCACGGAAACCCCTGAGGGACACGTTTGAACGCCTTCTCCAAGTCTACAAAACACATGTAGGCTGCTTTCGTGAGCTGCCTGTCATGCATCATCGAGGACCCTGCTGAGGGTGGAGAGCTGGTCTACTTGTTCCACAGCTGAGACGAAAGTGGCATTGTTCCTCCTGAATCTGAGATTCGACTTCCTGACTATCCTCTTCATTGATATTTTGGATGTACGCTGTTATAGGAAACGAGGACGGCCATATGATCCCCTTTCCAAATTGCATTTGTAAACCACTGCTGTAATGCAAACAACAGTTGGGGGTTGTTACAATGCCATTGGTTCAAACTGAAACATTCTTGTGTTCTGTATTCAGGGAGGAGCTGCCCAACATCTACAAGTGTGTGTATCAGGGCTGTACCGCTGTCTATCGAGCTCCTGATGGTTTAAAGGTCAGATCCCTGACTAGTTCTAGCTCTCTGGCACTGTACACGAGTTCTACACTCATCATGTTTAACCACAAATCGGTCACACTTTTCAATTAGGAAGTAGTAATGATTGTGAATCAATTTAATGAGCCACTACGCAATGGAATAGATGTGACCTTCCAGCACAAAATCGATCGCAATTTGCACGGTCGTGTTTTGAGGTTTGAGTCTATAAATCACTGACAGTGTACAAATGATTGATTGTCAGATTTGTGATTCAAACACCAGAAAAATAAGATCACTTCACAGTTGTGAATTTCTTACTCTAATGTCTCGGAAAAATACTTTTGAAAGGGTGCAGCAAAATCTCTATGTTTGTCCCGCATATCATTCCAAATATTAAATTAATTATTAATTTGTAATTAATGTGATACAAGGACAAAATATATATACATACAGTATTATGCTTTACATTTATTTTCATGGGACAGTCACAACACTGGAAAAAATGACACATAAAAAGTAGGCTGTATACAAGTATAACTTTTATACAATAGTGTAAATGTATTGTTCCCACAATAACTAAAAATAAAACCATTAATACCAAAACCCCCTCCACAAAAGTGAGTACACCCTAAAGAGAAAATTCACGAAATGTCAATATTTTTGCCATTATTTTCCCAGCACTGCTTTGACTCACCATAGGTTTCCACTGGAAACCTCTTCCACTTCTCCATGATGACATTATGGAGCTGTATTCAAGACCTTTATGCTCCCCCACTTTCCATCTAAGGATTAATTGCCAGGTCGAACTTTTAAATTACTAGTATGAGAGCATATGAAAGCTGTAATACCAAATTTTACACATCTGCTGTGAGAGCTATACACCAAATTTAACACAGCTGCTCCCCGTTCACTAATATAGACCCTGAAACACTTACCGTATTAGTCACAGACACTCGGGTTGCCAGGGATTTGGCTATTAATGGCTGTATTTTGGGGGAACAATAAATTTACATACAAGAAAAATCAGATCAAATGTGTCTGGCTTGATTTGTGCCCTTTGATACGTCCCAATCAAAATACCGGTACACCAACACACTTCTGTGTCCACAAGTGCTTAACAGTTCACAGTGACTGACTCTCCTATTAGGAGCCAGAGACAGCAGTGTGATTGTGTATTAAAGTAAGTCTTTGTTTTCACCTTGTCATTCCCTCCAGAAGCATATCAAAGAGCATCATGAAGAGGTACGAGAGCGACCGTGTCCCCATCCTGGATGCAACAAGGTCTTCACCATTGACCGTTACTTGCAACGACATGTAAAGATGATCCACACAGGTATGTTTGCTTTCATCAATAAAACCTGGGTCCACCTTCAAGTCGATACACAGCAAGTGTTTGTGTTTATTGTATGTTTTTTTGTTTTTTTACCTGAAACAAATTGCACATGCTTATTAAGAAGTCTTTGTAAAATGACAGTTCATTAAATATATATTTTATTATTTTCTTAATGTAATTGTATTGCTTTGCATTAAACCAAAGGGGAGAAAAAAAACCATGTTGTGATTAACGCTTTACGGCTATATTCACACTGCAAGTTGCCCAATTCAGATTTTTTTTTGTTAAATTCAATCTTTTTATGTACTCATTACAAAAACAAATGCAACTTCTTATATGAACGCAGCGCACGTGTGATGACACTCATTTGCATATAGCACATGTCGAATGACGTGTACAAAAAGCGTGTAAAGGGTTAATTTTTTCATCTCATATCGCCAGAGTATCGAGGTTGGAAGAGGAAGAAATATTTTGGGGAAATGAGGTGACACTCCTCGATCTCATTTAATTGAGACATCTATGGAAGATGTCGGATGACGTTGCGTCATTGTCGCGCGTGATGAACCGTCGGCAAGGCTGAATTTCTACTATCGCCACAAATGTCAACTTTATACTTAATGTTTCAAGTGTGATTACATTGAAGACAAATCTAAAGTTAGCGCGGTTGGTTACTCAAAACAGCTTTGCAGATTCACAGACAAATGGCAGCAGCCTCCCTTCCAAGCACTCTCCCCTGACGCGATCAGGCTTTTGATGACGTACAGGTCAGATGTGTACGGATGAGTGTTTACAGTGGAGACGCATCGCACACATATCCGATTTATATTCACAAACGAAAGAGGCCCAGGTCAGATTTGAAAAAAATCAGACACATGTTGCATATGGGCAAAAAAAATAAATAAAAAAATTTAAAAAATTAAAAAAATCAGAATTGAGCTGCAGTGTGAACAGAGCCTGTTAAATTGTTAATCACTTGAATAGCTCACATCAAGTTTGACTGCATGTAGCCCCTGAACTACAAATGAGGTTGACATCCTTAATTTAGGCCTTTCAAGCAACTCTTACTTGACCGAGGAGCTGAACTAGGCTATAAATGAAACATGGCATGTTTATTTTTCTTTCTTTTTTTTTCTCCAGAAGAGAGGAACTACATCTGTGACCAGTGCGGACAAACTTTTAAGCAGAGGAAACACCTTTCAGTTCACCAAATGAGACATTCAGGTGTAAAACCTTTGCAGTAAGTACTATATTGAAAATAGAACATCTTGGCCTTATGGGGGAAGTCAACCCAAACATTTTCTTGACAATAATATGTTCTACGCAGCCCCACGAGTCTGCTGCATTCGAGGATGGTCAGAAGTCGGATATATCCGAGTTGGTTTTTCCCAGTTCCGACCTGAAAGCGTTGGAGGCGAAAGTAAACAACCAAAATGGCAGATAGTGATAAATTGTTTTTTATTTTGGTCCTCAAAACTCATTTGACCTCCAGCAAACTTACCTTTTCGCAATTTTGCTTCATTTATTGTTTTTAATCTTAATTCATAAGCATTCCATACAGTTCAGTAAGTAACTGTATAATTTCATGCCGGGAGATAGCGGCATACTGTCACGTACGTTGCGTTATGTGACGTTATATTTATGAATGAAGAAAGTCATCTAGTTTTATACTTAAGAAAATTGTGTTTTACCATTCAGTCTGTGTTTCCAAAGTGTTCGCCATTGTAGAGTGACGTCACTTGTAGTCCGTCAGTGAAGTCGGGGTCAGATTATTATTTTTTTCTCACTCACACACTCACCCAAGCTTACGTATGTGAATGAGTGAGTGAAGAAAAAAAAAAAAAATCCGTGTGTGCTTTCAAATTGCCGCGGAAGTGACATCACGCAGCAGACACGTTCGCCCGGCCCCGTTTGCGACACGCCACCCCCCCGCTCTTCGATTGGCTGGAGGGGTGTAAACACTGTTTTTCCACAGAAACGTCCCGCTGTTTACAAAACAAACACAAAATGGCAAAATACAGGCTGGGGGTGTGGGGGTTTAGGACAAAATCACCCCCACACGTGAAGAAAAGCCCAGATCTGTAAATTGAGAAGTAGTTTGTTTGTTTAAATCCTGTATTTAAAAAGTGCATTTTCCTGAGTGAAACCGGCAGACTGCGCCTTTAACTCATATTCCACAAACGCAATATTAATCAGATTGGTGGGGGCACATATAACATTTTTGGGTTGACTTCCTCTCCCAATAAGAAAAATGGCAGCTCATTCAGCCATATCATACACATTGATTGATCATATTGAAGCTATAATCATCAAAATTGTAAGAAATAAAATATTAAAATCGAATTCTAGAATTGAATGTATCTTTTTAAAAAAAAGAAAAAAAGTGTTTTTTTTTTTTTAAAAAGTCCAAGTATTTCATTGGAAAAAAAAAACCATTTTGTTACAGGTGTGAGGTTTGTGGCTTCCAATGCCGTCAGCGGGCATCGTTGAAATATCACATGACAAAACACAAGGCAGAAGCTGACCTGGATTTTGCCTGCGTAGTATGCAGCAAGCGCTTTGAGAAGGCCCATAATCTCAACGTTCACATGTCCATGGTCCACCCGCTGACTCAAACCAAGTCGCAGAAAGCAGCCAACCAACAGAAGCCCCACTCGGCATTCTCCAGCCTGCACAACATCATGCTGAGCGGGGACGCAATGCCACAAGAACAAGACAGATGATGTCAACAAAGACTTAAGCTAGATTTATGCCTCCACGTTTGCTCTTGCGTTAATGACCGGCGTAGATCACATGATCTACGCGAGCCATGAATTTTAAGTGCCGCGTAGCTCGTGGCCGGCTGCGGTGCACACGTCGCCAATCCTTGCACGCCGTAGATGGCGGGGTGTAGCTCGCTTGTGATTGGTCCGTTCGATGGCGTACTCGGCTTTTTCTTCTCTCTCCCCGCCCCCTCGCCCAGATAGTTTCCGTGAAGGCAACTGTTTGGCGGCGTAAATCGACTTCCTGCTCGGAGACCACGGCTGTGCATGTGAATATGTGCCTGGGACGAGGGGCGGAAAACAACAACAAAAAAACTGTTCGCTATGAGCGTGGCTGTTGTGTTTTGGCGAGTTTACGGCCAACACCGGTGCAAATTGGCAATAAATAATTGCCACGGTGATGAGCCGACTCTCTCCCCGGCTTTGTTTCGTGTTTCTGAATTAAATTAAACTTCCAGAATTTGTCATAAAATGCAGAGGAATCGCCACTCTGTGGCGTCCCAGCCGTAGCAACAGCCCGAAATGGAGTGAAACTACAGCAGACACCGATGTGTATTGTGATGTGTATTGCACACAAGTGGGAAAGCAAACGCAGCTCCACGAAGTATACTGAGGCCTTTACTCATGAGCTACTCATATGACTGATGTGCCGCTCTCAAATGTCCATTTGCCTTTGCAACCATGTATTCCATTTTTTAAGCTTGTTTTCAGAGAGGAGGCAAGCCATTCATTTAGTATTGGTGACTGAGATCATATGCATTTGTATAAGCACTGTATAGTCTGTACAAAAAAGATGTATAAGTAAAATGCAGATATCTTACTGTAGTAGTGGTTTAATCTGACAAGCCTTTTTTTGTAATGTATCCTGCAAGCACATGGTAGAAAACCATTTGTAATATCTTGCAGTTATGTGGACTAAGACTGTTGAGCCAGAGTTGCCTTATTCGAGGAAAGGCAACTCTGGACTAATCCTGTGCGGGTCCAAGTGTGTTGACAGAGCAGCTGCCACCTCTGGGTCAAATTCGACACACTGAGACTCCAGCTACACCGGGAAACACACCAGAAGAGAGATTACAAGCAGAGAAATAACTCAAAGGGAGTTTATGATGACTGTGTTGTGTTTTTACCTGTCTGATATTCCTGGAGAAAGTGGAAGGGGGTGTCTGAGAAATGGCCCTCAGCAGGAAGCTTTTGGCAAGGCTCAGAGTTAGGCAAGAATCCATCTGGCATCAGTTTTACAAATAGAAAGAGAGTGAATTTCCATTGAGATATGGCTGGAGGCTTGCATGGTCAACTGACTTACGAGGGTTTCAGTCATAGAAGACCCATCCAAGTAGAGCTGGCGCAGTCTGATGTAGCAGGAGACAGCAGTGTTGAGAAAGCCTGGACAATGCATGGCTTTTTGTTGAAGCTCGGTTCTCTGCTCAAGCAACAGGCTTACACACACATACAATACATGAATAGGCATATAGGGGCTACTAATCCATTTTCCCGAGGCAGGTTCTATAAATACTAGGGATGTAACAATATCCAAACATTACGATACGGTATTATCACGATATGAAGGTCACGATACGATAATTATCACAATATTGTGTGTGTGTGTGTGTGTGTGTGTGTGTGTGTGTGTGTGGGGGGGGCTTATTATTAAAAAAGCTTATACTAAAAAAAGCACAATATTGTACTTTTGTACATTACATCAATGCATATAAACCACCTACAATCTCTAATAACAATATTGAGGCACTTACTTGCTAATGCAAGCACACATTGATCGCTTCACAAGCAAATTAGGTTCCCCTTCATCTGACAATTAGCATAGATTTGAAATATAGAAGGCCAAAACATCCCGGATGAAAATTAAATTGCACTAATAAAAACTATCCACTAGAGGCTGCCAGAACTGCACAAATGGAAATCAACCTGAGTTTTTTTAACAGATGTGTTCCTTTTAAATATTGTGAACATGACGACGACGATATTGTGGAAGTTTTAATATCACGATATTGCCCTTATCATTACATCCCTAATAAATACTAACCTGTAAAAGGCCCACGGCATCAATTGATGAAATCGTTCCGATGCCACCAAGGTAATACTGTAGTAATCACCTATTTCAGCGTCTAGGGAAAGTTAGGTTTGTTTATTTTCAATTACATTTATAACTACCAGAGTAGCTCACCAACAGTCAAATATATGCATTAAGTTTTTATTTCCATTTACTATAAATTACCACAAAAACACACTGAAAACCATTTATGTAACACAGTACAAGTATTATGTTTCCAATCAAATAAACTTAGGTTGTTTCCATTCTCCACAAGTAGCTCTATTGTGTCTTTTTTTTTTTTTTTTTTTTTTTTTTTTTTCTTCCAGTAAGATTGATTTTCAGAGAAGGAACAAGTTTTACCATTAGATTTAAAGATTAGAAGCCAGTCAGCAGAATTCACCAGCAGAGTTAGGACCTCCGTGCATAGGCTTGAGGCTTTCTGATGGGAGCACTCCTATGAAACAGAAGCACGTGACATTATAAACCAAGAGGGGAATTCAGCAAACAGACCTGAACCGAAATTGCCTTGAATCAAATCTGAGTTTGGTGCAAATTAGGGTTGCAGATACTGTGAACAGTATATAATTTGAAGCAATTGAAATTGAACATCAAAACATTATTCAAACAGGAAGGCATAATTTGCTCAATGATTAACCATTAAAGTTAACTGATGATTGGGCGACTGGGCGGCCCACAGATCGCAAAAATGTGTGGAATTGACAGCCACTGAAAAGCATTTTTTGGGGGGTGGAATTGTAAACAAACACTTCAAAAAACATTGACAAACATTCAAGATGTGTTTAGTATGCTAACAAACATGTTAAAAAATATTGAAGAAAGAACTATGAGGGGGTCCATTGTATTAAATATAAAATTAAATATAAATTTATTTACATATTCGCGTCATTTATTTGCAAACTAAAACCTGATTTTATGTGAACTAAGCACAAAAAAAGATGAACATTTCAGTTCAGGTCAGAAGAAGTGATGTTATGCGTCCCATCCATACATTGTATCACATTTAAGCCGAGCAAAATGACATCCATTCAGCTCAGGTGTGGACAAACTTTTAAGGTTCATATTACATTTTTTAAATGGACAGATGGGCGAGGTGATTCGTGAATGAGTTACAGTAAAAAAAAATATTTTTCTCAAATGTGTTACAGTATGTCCATATTATTTATTCTAATAATAAAATAATATATTCTCATTTAAAAATTATATGATTCATAATTAGATATAGTTTGTACTAATTTAAAAGGTCAAATGTACTGTATGTGTATGTAATATTTACCACGACCTTCGTGAGGTTAAGCGGTTAGACAAGATCAATCAACAAGTTGAGATAAATTAATAACCAAAATGAATTGATATATATTAGGGGTGTGAATTGCCTCATACCTGACGATTTGATCCGTATCAGGATTCATAAGTCACGATTCGAACCCGATATGAATTTACAAGTCGATTGTTGCGATTTTTTTTTTTACTCAAATTTAGAAAATACCATTTAGTAAACTTGTACATGTACACTGTAAGATTTGTAAGAAAATGTATTACTTATTGATCTCAAACTTCAGTGTTATAACTGTGAGCCACTGTATTTAACAAACAGGTTGTAACCTTTTTCATGTTAGAACAGCATTGAAATAAAATAGTAAGGCTTAATGTTCCATTAATATAACATTCTTCCATGCTTAAGGGATCAAAGTTAGACGTTTTGTTGAATATTTTTCCATCAAAAAAAGGATGTTAAAAAATCGATTCGGCTGGCTATTGAATCGATTCGAGAATTGCGTGCAGTAGTATCGCAATATATTGCGATCGATTTTTTTAACACCCCTAATATATATATATATGTATATATATGTTGTAGTGTTTTCAACAGAGATGTTGGTGACACCAAGCTAAACCACAAATGAAGACCCTGGAGTGGAGTTGCAGCGTTTAATTGTCTTCATAAGCATGTGGTGAAAACTGTAAACACAAAAACACCAAGCCAATCGCCACACTGTAACGTCAACACAAAGAAAACAAGGTGCATCGATCTCATCACAACGATGATTCGATGAAAATAAACATTAATATCCATGCTAGCAAGTACAAAGTATAATAAAATGAAACTTACGGCATTCCTGCCTGACAATTCTACGTGGATGGCGCTGGATAGTGTTTAGGCTCGGCCCATGTGTTGTCTCTGTTCGTGCAAGATGGCGTCCCGGAAGTACGTCATCGAAAACCGGAAGTACGACATCAACAACCGGAAATATGTTAAACGATACTATTTTCCTTCTAACATAAATCAAATTGTTAATTACAAACCAAACAAAAATCCTTTTTATATAACGAACATGAATATATATTTTTAACATTACAATTTAAAGCAATAAACTAATTTACATCAAAAAAGCCGTGGAGGCAACACACTCCCCGCCTGGCCTCTCGAGGCCACTATACTCAAAACATTACACATTCAAGTCCTTTTGCAGAAGAAGAATCACTTCTGTCACTGGTCGGATAAAAGTCTTTAGAGTGCCTTGGTCCCACGCCTTTACCTCAATCTTTCTCACTCGTTTGTCTTTGCTCGGGAATGTGGCGGTGACTCTTGCCAGGGGCCAACTGTTTCTTGTGACCTGCTTATCCTTAAGCAGCACTAGATCATTGACCTGTAGATTTCTGCGAGACTCAGTCCATTTTTGTCTTTGTTGCAATGTGGGCAAATATTCTCGCCTCCAGCGTGTCCAGAACTGATTGGCAAGAGCTTGAACCTGTCTCCACTGCTTGGTATACAGGTCTTTGTCCATGAAGTCTCCAGGTGGGGGTAACAGGCAAGATTTCTGCGTAATGAGCATCGACGGAGATAGGATGAAGGGGTTCTCTGGATCAGACGAAACTGGAAGAAGTGGCCTAGCATTGATAATGGCTGTGATTTCGGCCATGAGTGTACACAGCACTTCATGCGTCAGTTGCACTTTATTTTGGAGGAGCATTGAGTCCAAAATTCTTCGGGCGGTGCCAATCATGCGCTCCCAAGATCCTCCCATATGGGAGGCGTGTGGCGGATTGAATTCCCATCTACAATCCTGGTCGGTTAGGTACTGTTGCATGGAATTATCCTTTCTTAATTCCTTTGAAGCGCCAATGAAATTGGTGCCACGATCAGAAAACAACTGTTTTGCGGGACCTCTTAGTGCAAAGAAACGACGGAGGGCATTTATACAGCTAGATGTGTCTAGAGATTCGATCACCTCAATGTGTACAGCTCTCGAGCTCATACAGGCAAACATGAGGGCCCACCGTTTGCTCTCAGCTTGCCCGCCCCTGGTGCGTCTGGTAGTTATGGACCAAGGCCCGAAGACATCGAGGCCAACGTAGGTAAAGGGAGGACAGGCTTTGAGTCGTTCTGGTGGAAGGTCCGCCATGTACTGTTGTTCTTGTTTACCACGTAATTTGCGGCATGTTACGCAGTTGTGGATTACTGAATTGACTAGTCTTTTGCCACCTAAAATCCAAAGGCCAGCAGATCTAATTGCTCCTTCCGTCAGGTGACGACCTTGGTGCTTCACTTGCTCATGGTAGTGACGAGTGAGCAAGAGAGAAACGTAACTGCCTTTGGGAAGGATGACAGGGCTTTTTTCCAAGTTATCAATTTCTGAGTGTTTGAGTCGACCTCCAACAGAAATTAGACCATTCTGTAAGATTGGGTTGAGTTTTTGTAAGGAGCTTTGTTTTGGCATTGGCTTCCTGGCAGCCATTGCAGAAAGCTCTTTCTCAAAATGAGCCTTTTGTGTCTCTTTGAGGATGAAGTTTTTTGCCTGAGCCATCTCATCGGTTGTTCGAGGTATATGGCATTTGTGCCAGCCGTTGCATTCACTGTTTAGGTTAGTGCCGTTGAAGGATTTTGCCATGTGGATAAGATTTGCAGTTGCTCTGACCAAGGACTTAAATGTTGAAAAGTGCTCAAAACGTTTAGTGATGAGCGGTTGGAGGTATGTGACGTACGATTTAACTTCTGGCTTTATTTCGCAATCTTTTCCTGGTTCAATCAAGTCAAACATTCCACTTACTTGTGTTGTCCTTGTGGGAGGACGGTGGATGAAGACTGGTCCGGTGAACCATGTGGACTTTACCAGTTGAGCTGCTGACAAGGACCTGGATGCATGGTCTGCTGGGTTTTCCTCAGTGCGCACATAGTGCCATTGTTCGGGTTTTGACGATTGATGAATCCGCTGTACTCTGTTGTGGACATATGTGTAGAACCTTTTTGACATGTTACATATATAGCCCAGCACTACCTTACTGTCTGTATAGAAATGCACTGCATCAAAACGCAAGTCCATCTCTTCCTTGATGAGATCAGCCATTTCTACTGCCAAGACTGCAGCACATAATTCGAGCCTTGGTATTGTCGGCCCTGACAGGGGAGCAAGCTTGGCTTTTCCCATTATGAATCCGACTTGTACTTCACCATTTGTCTGTACTGCTTTTAAATAAGCTACAGCTCCTATCGCCTTAGTTGAAGCATCTGCAAATAGATAAAGTTCTCTGCGGGTTGCTGTACTGAGTGAGGTGCATGTGAAAGCTCTAGGGACATGCAATTCCTTCAAGTCCTGAAGAGAATTTCTCCATGTCTCCCACTTGCTTTGTTTGACCTCTGGGAGTGGTGTGTCCCAATCTGAACATTCTGCAGTGAGCTCTCTGAGGAGAGCTCGTCCTTGAATCGTGAATGGTGCTAATAGACCAAGTGGATCAAAAATACTGTTGACAGTCGATAGTACACCCCGTCGAGTGAACGGTTTGGTTGTAGTAGTAACTGAGTAAGTGAATGTGTCTGTCTTTGTCTCCCAAATGAGGCCAAGACTTCGCTGTGATTGCATTTCGTCATCATCTAAATTCAAGTCCTTTGCAGATGGTGCACAATCTTCGGGACTAAAGGCTTGCATGACTTCAGGTGAGTTAGAAGCGAACTTGTGCAAGCGCAGGTTGGATTCAGCAAGTGAAGCTTGAGTTCTTCGAAGCAAGTCTATCGCCTCTGCTGGGGAGGATACAGAGATCAAGCCATCATCTACATAAAAGTGCCTCCACACGAAATTGACAGTGTCGGCACCATGGTCCTTTGCTCCTGCGCAGATGGCCTTGCGTAGTCCGTAAACAGCTACGGCTGGAGATGGCGAGTTGCCAAATACATGGACTTTCATTCGATAATCGATTACTTCCTTATTCACGTCATTGTCCTTGTGCCACAGAAAGCGAAGGAAGTTGCGGTGGTCTTCTTGAACCCTAAAACAGTGAAACATTTGCTGTATATCGGCCATTACAGCAATGCTCCCTTTCCGAAAGCGGAGCAATACCCCAATCAGCGTATTATTCAAGTCGGGGCCTGTAAGGAGAACATTGTTGAGCGAGACACCGGCAAACTGGGCACTTGAATCGAAAACAACCCTGATTTGATTCTTTTTTTGTGGGTGATACACTCCAAATGTGGGAAGATACCAGCACTCTTCCCCTTCGTTTAGTGAAGGTGCTATTTCAGCATGGTCATTGGAGAAGATCTTTTCCATGAATGTCACATATTGTTCCTGCATTTCAGGTTTCCTGCTTAAGTTACGTCTTAGGGATGAGAATCTACCGATGGCCTGTTCCTTGTTGTTTGGCAGTTGCCGGCGAGGATTTTTAAAAGGGAGTGGGGCGACCCAGCTGTTATCTTCATCTCTGCACATAGCATCGTCCATGATTTTTAGGAAGAGTGTGTCCTGAATTGAGAGAGCTGGTTTGTTGTCATTTTCCGTCCTGTTGAACACTGTTTGTCCTAGCGTCTGTTCAGGTGCCGTTCTTGACCTGTTTGTGTGGTGTGTTTCCTTCAGTTGAACAAGACTGTTGCATGGTTCAAAAATAGTAGGGCGACCATTTTCCAGTACAACTGTTTTGAAAGAACTAACTGTTGGCTTGTGCAGTTTACCTAAGCACACCTCTCCGACGACGACCCAGCCTAAATCTAAGCGTTGGGCGAATGGCGCATTGTGAGGGCCATTAATTCTCTGCCTGACCTTATGTGCCTGTAAAATGTCACGTCCTAATAGCAGAAGTATTTCGGCGTTAGGGTCAAGTTCTGGGATGTACTTTGCTATGGACTGGAGGTGTGGCTGGTGTAGCACTGCACCCGGAGTTGGAATTTCACTCCTGTTGTTGGGAATGTCTTGACACTCAATGAGCGGTGGTAAAGGGACAACTACTGACCCATCCAGTGACTCAATTTGAAAACCTTCCGCCATTTTGCCCCACGTTTCAACAATACCAGAGCATGTTTTAAGGTTGTAAGACAACGGCTCGTTTTTAATGTTGAAAATTTCGAAAAACTCTGTTCTGGCTAAGGAACGGTTACTCTGATCATCTAATATCACGTAAGCTTTGATAGCCTTGTTCTTGTGACCTTTGGGGTACACCCGTGCGAGACATATTTTGGAACATGAACGACCTAGCTGGCCTAGACCGCACACGTCTGTGCAGCTTGTTGTGACGTCCACTACCTTTTCTTCCTCCCCGCCATTCTCTTGAGCCAGTGGAGGAGCCTCGTTAGTCTGTGATGAAGGACCATAGTGCATGGCTGTGACATGACTGGTACGATTACATTCAGAGCACTTTACTGTAGACTGACAGTCCTTTGCAAGATGAGTGTCTGAAGCGCAGCATTTAAAGCATATTCCTCTCTCTTTAAGGAAGGCTTTTCTCTCCTCATGTGGTTTTTTCCTAAATGTTCTGCAATTTTCGAGTCGATGAGGCTTATTATGCAGTGGGCAGTTCTTGTCAAGGTCTTTAAGGGGTGAAATATCGGTTTTGTGTACAGCAATCTGTTTACTACTCTTAAAGTTCCACTTTTCTGATTTGAGCTGTATTTGGCTGTTATGTTGGTTAAAACTGGGATCATTGCGCTTTTTTGCCTCTTTGCATATGAATTTGCAAAAATATTCAAAAGGTGGGAAGCAGCCTTGATTTTCCTCTTTATACTGAGAGCCGTGGGACATCCACCTTTCTTGAAGTCCATATGGGAGTTTGTCTACTACTGGTCCAATTCCACGAGATGTATCTAGAAATAGCAGACCAGGGAGGTATCCATCTTCCTTGGCACCTTGAATCTCTTGCAGCAGGTCTCCTAGCTCACGCAACATGACGTTGTCTTTGGCTGTTATTTTTGGAAAACTGTCTAATCGGTTGAAAAGTGACTTTTCAATTATCTCGGGTGCTGCGTAACATTCATTCAGTCTCTCCCATGCTTTACGCAAAGCGAACAAGGGGTTGTTGACGTATACTGAACGAATGCGTTTCACCTGTTCGCTTGACTCTTTCCCTAACCATTTTGTCATCAGATCTAGCAGCTGAGTAGGACTAAGTTGAACTTCAGCTGTTGCACCAGTAAATGAAGAGTACCATGCTCTGTAATTCTCTGGTCTATCGTCGAACTGATAAAGGCCTGAAGTTATCAGATCACGCCGCGCCATATACTGGGCAAATGGCTCATCTCGCTGTGAGATGCTGGCTGGGGTGGGACATTGTGGCGTAAATGGTGTGCTGAATGGGTTGAGAGAGTAATTTGTTTCGTCTAATTTGCGTTTTGTTTCGCCTCTATCATGTTTGGATATGTTGTGATTAGTTAGAGCAGTAACAATGTCCTTTGTAAGCTTTGGTTCGGAGCTGACTGGAGGGAGCTCTAAATTGTCTTCATCGGCCTGATGCCATGTCACAAATGTGGTGGGTGAGCTTACTCGTTGGCGAGAGGAAGATGGTAAATCTTGAAGGCGTGGAGACTGTTCATTGTCTATTTGGGATTGCACGTATTCACTTGTGCGTTTAATTTTTTCTTTTTCTGCTAGTGATTGTCTGCTTTCGGAGTCTTCTTGGATTGCTTCCGCTTCCTCAAGCACTTTTGCTTCAGCTACGGCAGCATCAGCTTCCTTATGTAGTGTCAACACTTCTAATTCTGCATCGAGTTTGGCCTTTTCCAACTCACTTCGTGCCTTTTCCACCTTCAACTGTGCTTCTTTGGTTGCATACGACGCTCTCACCTTAGCAGCCTCCGCTTTGGCTCGAGCCTGGGCAGCGCTTACCACTGATGCAGATGAGTGGCCTGTCCTGGAACTGCGAACGGACCTGTTACTGAAAGCCATTTTGACCACGAAGAATCATCGAATGATGCCTTTTCACTGTAGTGTTTTCAACAGAGATGTTGGTGACACCAAGCTAAACCACAAATGAAGACCCTGGAGTGGAGTTGCAGCGTTTAATTGTCTTCATAAGCATGTGGTGAAAACTGTAAACACAAAAACACCAAGCCAATCGCCACACTGTAACGTCAACACAAAGAAAACAAGGTGCATCGATCTCATCACAACGATGATTCGATGAAAATAAACATTAATATCCATGCTAGCAAGTACAAAGTATAATAAAATGAAACTTACGGCATTCCTGCCTGACAATTCTACGTGGATGGCGCTGGATAGTGTTTAGGCTCGGCCCATGTGTTGTCTCTGTTCGTGCAAGATGGCGTCCCGGAAGTACGTCATCGAAAACCGGAAGTACGACATCAACAACCGGAAATATGTTAAACGATACTATTTTCCTTCTAACATAAATCAAATTGTTAATTACAAACCAAACAAAAATCCTTTTTATATAACGAACATGAATATATATTTTTAACATTACAATTTAAAGCAATAAACTAATTTACATCAAAAAAGCCGTGGAGGCAACACATATGTATATATATATATATATGTATGTATGTGTATATATATATATATGTATATATATATATATATATATATATATATATATATATATATATACATACATATATATATATATATATATATATATATATATATATATATATATACATACATATATACATATATATATACATACATATATATATACATACATATATATATATATACATATATATATATATACATACATATATATATATATACATACATATATATATATATACATACATATATATATATATATATATATATATATATATATATATATATATATATATACATACATATATATATATATATATATATATATATATATATATATATATGTATTAGGGTTGGGTATTGCCGCCTACCTCACGATATGATACGTATCACGATATAGGGGTCACGATACGATACGTATCGCGATACATATGTATCCCAATACCTGATCTTCAAGGCAATACATATCCCGATATATAACATTAATTTTCTTGTACTTTATAATAACAGTCATATGTATACCTAAAGGATATGTTTGTTATGCTGACTAACAAAAATATTTTTGTTAGCAGCTCTTCTGGTTTACCACCAAGCGGCATACCTGGTCTAAATGTGTACGCATTACAGGGCAAGGAGCAGCTTTCACAGACACACTGGGAAACCTTTTGAATAGGAATTGGCCAATTTGAGCAAAAATATCAAACTATTAAAATATGCTTATTTGAAATATTTGGGGAAATAAAAACAGCATGTTTTTCCATGTAACACATTCTATTTTGTTTTTAAACAAAATATACAAAAATTGGTACATTAAGACATGTGCCATGTTAAGTTTATACGTATATAAATGTTGATATTCTTCCTCTGCTTTCATTTTTCTTGACAAGACAGTGTCCAATTCACTGGTGAGCTATTTTTGCATTAATTGAAGGCAATTAACTTCAAAGACGCAGCTGGTTTTTATTGTTTAGGTACAATGCAAGCTGCAAAGGCTAACCGTTAACTGCCTATTTAAAGTTAATGAGCAATATCGATTCTGACGCCTGCGTATCGATACGCGTATTGTAATGACGCCCGCAACGATATATTGCCGAATCGATTTTTTGAGAACACCCCTTCTGTCTGTGTTATCAGCCGCGTTTGTTGTGCCGCAAATGGCATGCACTGCTGTCATGATCCCAGGATCGAGGTTGAGGCAGGTTATTACATCATGCTTTCCAAAAACGTTATTTGCGTCACGCAAACGCGGTGTGGCTATTTGCGCAGGCGTTAGTGAATTAGACGTTGCATATCAATGAGTCTCATTTGCATTGGGGTGGGCATATTTTGCGTCAAATGTATGCAAATTACCCAATTTACATATGCACAAATAACACCGGCCCATCGTGGCACAATCTGGTTGGCCGCGCACTTAGTGACGGATTTCCCCATCTGCACGTGTTTAATGAATTAGGCGCTCCCGGATTGCTCCATTTTTACTGGTTAGCGCCGTGCGAAGGCGACGCAAACCTTTAGTGAAAAGGCCCCATACTATGGGGCCCATAGTGTTGTAAACCGTCTTGGTGTCGGTGCGCAATGTCGTAAAACTTAAAGTTAGCGCTCGTAAGCACACAGTTGTTGTGTGCATATTATTAGGCATAATCTGGCGATGATCTCTTTGCAT
Source organism: Festucalex cinctus (assembly GCF_051991245.1). Classification (NCBI taxonomy): domain Eukaryota; kingdom Metazoa; phylum Chordata; class Actinopteri; order Syngnathiformes; family Syngnathidae; genus Festucalex; species Festucalex cinctus. The sequence continues at coordinate 5,167,021 of NC_135413.1, forward strand.
GGCTGCCCTTGTTCCATTCTGAGTCCCGCAACGATAAATTGCCGTATCGATTTTTTGAGCACACCCCTAACATATATATATATATATATATATATATATATATATATATATATATATATATATATGTATGTATGTATGTATGTATATACATATACACACACACACATTTTCTTGACCGCTTATTCCTCACAAGGGTCGCGGGGGGTGCTGGCGCCTATCTCAGCTTGCTCTGGGCAGTAGGCGGGGGACACCCTGGACTGGTTGCCAGCCAATCGCAGGGCACACAGAGACGAACAACCATCCACACTCACAAGCACACCTAGGGACAATTCGGACCGCCCAATCAACCTGCCATGCATGTCTTTGGAATGTGGGAGGAGACCGGAGTGCCCAGAGAAGAAATATAATATGTAAAATTATTTATTTTACTTGATTTGATATATAATTAAAGTATAATGATGTGCACAAGCATTTTGCAAATGCAGAATAAAACAGCCTTGTTTGTTTCTCAAGTTCTGGGTGGAGTTCTTGTAGGACGAAATGCTGACATTTTAGTCAGAGTGCAGAAAACTGCTAAGCCAGGATTATTGGACTTCAAAAACTTAAAATTTTTTGCATCCAGTGGGCTACTCACTTTGGTTCTGTGGAGTATGTTTTTAGGTTTGAACAAGTATCACTCACCTTAGGATGGAGGAGGGCTGACACGTAATTGTTCACACACAGGAAAAGCAAGAAAACTAAAACCTGAGAGAAGAAAAAAAAAAAGCCACATCATGAGAATATGTAGTTAGTCACCTTAAGTCATTAAATGACTTAACAATGACTTAAAAAGTCCATGATTAAAAATCAAAACATTAGTGCAAAGGTTGTGTCGTGTATGTTGTTTGTTATGTTCTTTGAGTTGTATGGGTCTGATGTACTTCCCCTTTAAACTGCAAACAGTTGAGAGCCAAACCCCAAGAACTGGCTCATTTAATAATATATTGTTCACGTTATTTATTTATTTATTTATTTAAAATTAATTTCACTCTTTAAAGTAAAATATACACACTATTTATCCATCCATTTACTTGACCTCTTATTCCTCACAAGTGCCGCGGGGGGTGCTGGAGCCTATCTCAGCTGGCTTTGGACAGTACACCCTGGACTGGTTGCCAGCCAATCGCAGGGCACATGGAAACAAACAACCATCCACACTCACAAGCACACCCCGAGACAATTCGGAGCGCCCAATTAACTTGCCATGCATGTCTTTGGAATGTGTGAGGAGACCGGAGTACCCGGAGACGACCCACGCAGGCACGGGGAGAACAAGCAAACTCCACCCAGGAAGGCCGGAGCCTGGACTCGAACCCGTGTCCTCAGAACTGGGAGGCGGACGTGCTAACCACTCAGACACCGTGCCGCCCATACATACTATTTACTTGTGTTACTTGTGTATAATGCAATCCCCTGATTTTCTGGCATTCATGATTATCAAAGTGAATAATAATGAATGCATGAAATTATTTTAAAAAAAATAAAGTATAAATGATTTTAAATCCATGCTGAAAAAAAAAAGGTGTTTTTAAAATTAGGTTTTGGAAAATGTTCTTTTTGTAATTCTTTACATTGCTTTTACATTTCTTGAATGTTTTTTTTTTGTTTTTTTCAAAATGTTGTACTGCTCACCCGTCACCATGGGCAGGCCATAGAGGTCCGTGCCCGCCCACCAAGATTGTGCCCCCCCCCCCATTTGAGGCATGAATCTCTAAAATTGATCTCCTGTTTTATTATTATATTTTTCATACATTCTGTTTCGCACTCATGTCTGAGTGTCAGTAAACGCAACACAGGTCTTGCGTAGTGGCACTGGAGGAGGTATGTGTTGGCTGGCTGCTTGTGTTCATTGCTGCTACTGCGCACCGCTCATGAATACTGCATGTGTATGTACTGTAAATGCTGTCCATGATAATACTGGTCAGCGGGCGCCATTCAATGGATAGATGCATGGCAGTGCTACATGAATTTATCCAAATATATGAAGCAAGTTAATGCTGTCTGTAGGGTATGTATAAGCATTTCATGTGCCTGCTTGAAGCTAGGGCTCTGGCAACCGGTACTGTAATTTTACTTACAATATGAAGTATATTAAGTTACTTTGTGTATGAAATGCGCTATAAATCAGTGATACAATTTTTTAAATTATTATTACAAGACCTAGGTACTGCTTTGGTGCTGATAACCGATAATGTGAACATTTTACAGCCAATTTCTAAAATTCCAACATTTTTACCTCTCTGTGTTTTATGTCCCTCTCTGGTTTCAACACAGTCAGAGGGTCGCTGACATTTTGCTTGCCTTCAGCTTGGCTTTGCAAGCCTACATACAGGCTGGAGGCTAACAAGAGTGATGGAGCTGAGGGGATCTGCAGCAACTGACCCCTCATTAAACTGCAGATAAGAACACATCAAAATGATTACAAGTGCTACCAAATAACAATAAATGTTTGCTGAAAGATGGATCAAATAATTGACTTGTTTTAATTGATATCATATTCTTACCTACAGGCCCAGGTTTGACTATTTGTGATGAGCTGTAGTTGCTCTGGTGGAGTCTCTCCATCACGCAGACGACACCATAATGACAGCAGCACTACAGACAGTTGCTCCCACCAGTACTACAACCAATCATATAGACAACAGCACACAAATAGCAGTTTGAAACTCATGACAGAATGATGAAAAAAGCTAAACATAAACAGAGGAGAATAAACGCCAAGGAAAAAGTAGCATCTACAGATAAAGTAAAAAATGCAGAGGGCATAGGAGAGAGGAGAGTTCCAATATGTACGGATCACGCTACTGAAAGTCCTATCAAATAATTGTTGTTCAGATTATATAAAAACACAAATGAATTATCATTATGTGGTGTGACTAAAAAGAAATAACACTTTGTGAATTTTATTTTGAAATGCATTTAAAGCGTAACTCAACAGGAAATGAGACTCTTGCTCCACCCCTCACTAAGATTTGGAATCAAACCTCAAAGGGGGTGTTGGACATCACGTTGCATTATCTGAAAAAAAAATGAATATTAATTTTGTCCAACAAATATATTTAATGTAATTTTGCTTGGGCGGCATGGTGGTGGAGTGGTTAGCACGTCTGCCTCCCAGTACTGAGGTCTCGGGCTCGAGGCCAGGCTCTGGCCTTCCTGGGTGGAGTTTGCATGTTCTCCCCGTGTCTGTGTGAGTCTTCTCCGGTTTTCTCCGGTCTCCTCCCACATTCCAAAGACATGCATTGCAGGTTAATTGGGCGCTCCGAATTGTCCCTAGGTGTGCTTGTGAGTGTGGATGGTTGTTCGTCTCTGTGTGGCCTGCGATTGGCTGGCATCCATTTCAGGGTGTCCCCCAGAGCTGGCTGAGATAGGCTCCAGCACCCTCCCGCGACCCTTGTGAGGAATAAGCGGTCAAGAAAATGGATGGATGGATCGATAATTTTTCTTGTGTGACTAGGCAGCTTGTTTTTCTTAGATAGCTAATTGTTAGCCTCATTCATAACTTTGATCTGAGTTGAAAATATGTGGTGCGATCAATCATCATCTGGTGCGACCATTGCAGAAAGCTTTCCATGAAAGATCTATGTCCTAAATTATAGATGTCCTAAATTGTAGATAATAATAAACAATAAATATTGTGTTTTATACTAAATGAGCTGTGATGGGTCTAAAAGCATAAGGATAAAATCCTTATCCGTCAATGACCTACATACAGTATAGATAATGATTATGACATTTTACAGTGACTGAGAGGATTTTGCAAATTCAAGATGGAAGCAATGTTAGAAGAAAAGGAATTGAGTGTTTTAAAAATGACACCCACCACAGTTGAGACCAGCAGCAGAGGACACTGATGAGTGATCTGACACCAGGCCTTGTTGAATTCTTCAGCCACAAGACTGCAGCGTGCACTAATGCATAAAGCACTCTGAAGAGGACACACTACATCTTTAAGAGGTCATAGACATGTTACGCATGTTACGTTAAGTATTTAGTTCTCACTCTTAGAAAGTGTGATGTCAGATGAAAGGACAACAAGCTGCTTGGTGAACATACGCTCCTCTGTCAAGTAAAAAAAAAAGAAAGAAAAGAAAATATTAATTTTAAAAAAGGCTAAATGCCTTGGCTACGGTCCTTCGTCACCACGGCAGACTAATACATTGTCCACATCACTGCAGACCCACTGAACAGCTCTAGTGAGAGTTGAAGATCGTGTTTTGATGAAGCCAACAAAACCACATCATCACTGAGGTCACCAAAACAAACATCAATGTCTTGGATGTGCCTAGAAATTCTGCCCATCAAAGTTAAGAACAAAATCTTTGGCAAAGAGTGGTGGAGAACAACGAGAGACGAATCCCACTTTTTGCCGATGTGGACCAAACTCTGACACCAATTATACAGGGATTGAATAGCCTGTACTCCTGGTTACCTCGTATCCTAAGTTCCCACGTGTTTTATAAATACATGTAGTTGTCTGTATGTTTTCAAAAGTTACACTGAAGCATACCTGATGATCGTTGACATGTTGTATCAGCTTTTTACAGTCAAGATGTATACCGCCTCCTTCAACCTTTACTTTAATAAATGACACTGATGGGAGAGCCAGCATTATTCTGTGACACACAGATATTCATCAATGTTTTCAAAGGTGACAAACTTGAGCGTTGATCGGGTTTGGATGTACCTGTTCCATCTGTTCATCGTGTGTTCACAGTTGAGATTTGCTGAAGCTGAACTCATTGAGCCGGACAACCTCTGAGACACCAACTCAAAGAGGAAGTCACAAATGTCCATTCTACTTGGATGACTGCCCAAAAGATTGGTTAATTCTATCTCATATATCACCTCCTGCATTTGTGCAAACAAAAACATTTAGGCATTGTACTTTTAGTCTGTGGTGCTAATAATATTAGTGTTGAGGGACAACATATTCCATACCTGTAACCTACAGATAATGTCTGGAAGACAGGTTCCTTTTTGTGTGACTCTGGGATATTCCTCACACCAATCACTGTAAACATGACATATTCATTAGGGATGGGATGGGACTCGACACAGGACCCAGGGCCGAATTTACAAAGATCTTCTGGATCTTCTCATGCATCGCACTAAGCTTGGCGTGAACAGCACAATTAAGAGTGGTGGTTTCTCCACAATGTCTATACAGTTTTAGCCAAAATGAGTTTGGCACGCTGGTTTCCTGACACATAACTTTTACATTTACATTCCCTGTGGCAAGAAAACATGTGCAACAACCTTTGCTGCTGGTCCATAATTGCATTGATGAGATGAGAGCAAAGACTCTTCATGCTTCCACCACAGCCACCCTGATCCTCTGAACGGGTCAAGTAGATGTGGAGGCATGCCCACTGATGGTACTCCAGCCTAATGCACAGATGTCACTAGCCACAGGTTCTCTTATGCATATACAATGCGTGTCAGCTACTTGCATTACCGTTCAGAGTCAGAAAGTGTGTCGTTTTTTCTTTCAACTTGGAGTTCATTTACCAGCCATTCTGTGACAGACAACTACACATAGGAAGTGTACAATATAGTATTATAAATGCACATCAAGGACAACATCAAATAAAACAAGATATAACTAGATTAATCTAAATGATGACAGATTTATGGGGGGAAAAAATATCACACATGCACCCTACCTGATATTGTGGCTTGTGTTGCAGCCTATAAAAAGCAGGATGTCTCCACAGATACAAAGCTGTCTCTTTCCAGTTCTTGGTGGCATCGTTGGCATTGTGCAACAGCACTCTGTTGCTCACCTCCAGGTCCTCTTTATTATCAGAAACAGGTCTTCTGGATTCGGGTAACAGTCTTGGGATGAGGTACTGAAGCTAAAATGAGGACAAATGTACACTTCGGGTCAAGACAATAGAAAATCCTGTCAGGACAGAACGTAAACAGGAACTTTGGAGCTGAAGCAGTTCAAAATATCGGCACGATAAAAATAACAGCAAGATTAATTCAACCCTCTTTGACCAGACCAGTAGTTGGTTAGAATCAAGCAAGAATTCTTCCTAGGTTACTTTACCCACTACGAATAATCCCTGTTATGCTATCTCATAAGGCAATTAAGCAATTGTATAGCTGGTTTAGTTCTTTTATTTGGTCGAAAAGGAAAGCACGCCTTAAGATAGCCATGTTGTGTCAGCCCTCATTAGAAGGAGGTCTTAATTTCCCGGACATTAAAAATGACCAAATTTGTACACATTTGTGTACTATAGCCGATTGGGTACAGAATAAACCGACATCTCTATGGGTTGATATTGAAAGTTCAATGTCTGAATGTCCATTACCTAACTTGCTGTTTCTTCGGAGAACTAGGTCTTTGAAAATCGCCTGCCATAATCCTATTACCCGCACTTCTATTATAGTGTGGCGTATTCTACGGAAAATGGACGGAAGGTTAAATGAACCTTCTGGGCTCACACCAATATGGAATAATCCAGAGTTTCTACCTGGTATGAAAGATACTAAATTTAAACCTGGGCACAACAAGGACTGTCTAAATTACAGGATTTCTTTGAGGGATCTATTATGATGTCTTTTGATCAATTAACTGGTAAATATAATATTCCAAGAAAGGATTTCTTTCAATATCTACAAGTGAGAGACTTCATTAAGAAGAATACTACAAACTTAATACTTAACAGAAACATATCAGACATGGAGAAACTACTTTTTATTTCCAAATGTGCAGGTTCTGTTAAAATATTCTACAATGCTCTTAAAGGACTTTCTGTTGTCAATACGTTGCATTTGAAAGAGCTGTGGGAGAAGGAACTCAATTGTAATATTACTGAAAATGTGTGGAGAAGTGTTTGGCACAATGTAAAAACACTGTGTGTTTGTAACAGAGTTAGAGCCACTCAGCTTATGATACTTCACAGGGCCCATATTTCTCCTCAGCTGCGCCACAAGATTAAGCCTCACACCTCCTCAATGTGTTTAAAGTGCAAAATTGAAATTGGTACCCTCACACTGTTTTTGGTCCTGCTCAAAAATACAACAATTTTGGTTTACTATTGGACAAAAAATGGCTATTTGTTGTTGATTTGGCTTGCGATCCTGTATTTCTTTTGCTTGGACTTGTTGAATCTGCTGTAACCAACAAATATCATAAAAAAAATGTACCAAATTCTTACCTTTTGTGCTCGAAAATGTTTGCTGGTAAATTGGATTTCTGACCATGTACCCTCAAAGACACAATGGCATAAGATCATTTTCAACCATATATCCTTGGACTATCTGACATGTCGTTTGAATCATAAGGACAATTATTTTCTGAAGATCTGGGAACCTTATTTAACTTGTGTTGGACTTGAAATTCCATCTATTGTCAAGAGAGCATTTGTATTTTGAAACAGTAATTTTTGTTTTTGGAATGCAAGTATCCTTTTTTTTTCTCTCTCTCTCTTCTTTTGGGCCATGTTTTTGTTTTTTGTGTGCGTGTTTTTTGTGACTGCATATATATATATATATATATATATATATATATATATATATATATATATATATATATATATATATATATATATATATGTGTGTAACAACTATGGCCTATGGCCCAGTCAACCCTCTAAATTTTTTTTTTAAAGTTGGCTTCTTCTAAAGCAAATTCTCTGCAGTTGCATAAATATTCCACTGCCCAGACAGGATCTAAGCTTGGTTAGCTCTGCAGGTGGTCACCCAACCACCAACAAAGCTCTTTTGAAGCCGCTGACCAGGTGACAAAGGAATTTATGCGTCTGCCGAAGGAGTGTATTCAAGCCCGTCTTCTCGGAGCCCGAACAAATGGCTCCAATGATTTGGAATACACAAACGACTGATCAAAGGAATGTTCATGACCTCTTATCAATCACAAAGGATATTCTGGCATTTCGCCCTTCCAGGGGGGCCCTCCTGGAACGTCTAGATGGAGCAACAGCACTGTCAAGTGGTGAAACTTGGAACTATCCTTAGTGACAATTCATATAAGTAACCGCATTTTACACAATTATACCATGATAATTCTTGACAGATAACTGAACTACGAATGATTCATGTTATGTCTTTGTGTGTATGAACATCCTATTTCATTTGTACTCCATAAAGAATGAAAGATAATCAATATCTTTCAGTTCAGTCAGATTAGACAAGTAGAAGTTACCTCACAAGTTAGTTTATGATGCATTAATTACGATGTGTTAAACGGGTTGTGTGGGAAAACTGATTTGCCAGACTGACCAAATTTAATGCCAAATTATTAATCCCTTTAATAATTATTATTATTTTTTTTAAGTCTGCGTGAGCGAACAGAAAGGGTGTGCCACCCCCTACTGAAGCCCCGCCCATAGACTTTAAAAAGATGAGGGGACCCCCTCGCTTGCTCTCTTCCAACTTCGATCTTCCGATGCCTCTTCCCGATCGCTCTTTACCTGCAAGTTTCCCAGCCTGCCCCAGCTCTTTGTTCCAAGAAACTTGCCAACCACGTGGCCTTTTTTTTCTGGCAGCAATCGTTGCCACGAGAGCAGCCACTCGCTCCCCGCCACACCAAAGCAGGTGCAAACTGCAACGCTGACTAAAGACTCTTTTGCCCTTTTTTTTCTTGTTTTTTTTTTTTCTTCACCATCGGTGATTGCCCGCCAGCGGCGAACTCCGCGGCCCCGGGGTACACTTGCAACGTACCGCCGGACTCAAGGTTGCACCTAAGCCGCCCAGCACCTCACCTGCTATTCGGTGGCGCCCCGCCGCGGTGCTAGCTCACCTCCAACGGCTGGCCTTCCCCGTACGCAGGCGCGTAGCGGACCGAGCTCCAACACCTGGAGTCGGACAGCTGTCCGGCAGAACCAACCTTGCCGGAGAATCAACCTCGCTGAGTCGCCGACCAATCAAGGGACGAGCCGCGCAACTACGTCAGCCCCCGAGCGGCTCCCTTGCTCACCTGTGGAATACCCCCTTTTGATTTTCTTGCCTTTTGGAACGAACATTGACTATTTTTCCCCCTTTTTTTACAAGACCTTTCTGCTCATTCGACGCAAACGATGCTCGTAAGTGTGCGTTTGATTCCCAAATTGGTACCACTGCGTGCAACTTACGTTTGAAACACATCACAGATCTGGCAGATCTCTTTTCCCTGTTTCCTTATTCATTCGCATTCCTTCCTTATTTCCATTAGCTTTATTTTATTTCTTTTCTTCGGACGGTAGAATAGTTAGATAGGCAGTGTTTTGATTCTGTAGTGTAGCAATCGTGAATAAATGTATGTTTTATTAACTCTATTCCGCCTAAGTCATATGTGTTTCCGAGTGGATTATTATTCTTTTGTTTGTACAACGAACCACTGAATATCGAGTGTGGCGACTTTAGATTATAAATGACTGATGAAGGAAGGATTTTGGTCGTTGTTTGCTCCTGTTAACCCAAAGCAAAACCAACGTGGTGCCCCTAGAGGTTATCGAGGTAAATATAATTTACCTCTGTAACGTCCAGATTATTAAAGGAACACTTTACTTATTGATCCATTTTTAGCAGCAAAAAGTTGCTACTTTTTCAATAATTAATTTGGTGACGTGATTATTTTTTTATGTACATTTAATAACTTTTAAACCGATGTTAAAATGAATCGAACGCCGGCATGTTTGTTACACGTGACTAAATAACCCGGATGTTTACGTCACTAGTGTGTAAACGCTACACTATGGAAGCACTATGCAACGCAGCCGTGCATCTAGCGTCAAACCCGGAAGGATTAAACCTTATCGCTTCGATCCAACACGACAAAATAACCCTACCGAAGGAAAGTCTCACTTGGATGTGAAAGTTGTGGCGCCAGATGGTCTTTTCGGGCACAAAATAAACTTTAACGAACGAGTGAATCAGGCGGGGGGGTGGTGCGGGAGCTGCACAGGAATGGACAATCCGCTAATGAATGTGTGCTGGCTGGAAATGAAAGAACTCGAGGATCGGTTCCTTGCGGACAATCTCAACTGCCAATATCCAACAGGTAAAGTGACACACAGCACGAGCAATGCAAAACGTGTGGAACTGACGAACTATTTCAGGAAAAAGAAAAAATAGTAAAATTAAATGTATCATCGTTACAGCGCCCAACCTCCCCTAGCTGTTTTTTTTCTTTTCTTTTTTTGCGTAGCGTCCCGATGATGTAAACGAAAGGTTGCAAGAAGGTTGTGTATTAACCGTGTTTATTTATAGACAGAATGAAGTAAGGAAATGCGAGACGCCGTTACCTAGGCTGGTTACCACAGGAAGAACAGCGGGACAGAACACAAATGTAGTACGTCGCACACGACACATGATAATGACACTAATCCACATTCTATAAATTTTTTGGTAAAATAAGATTATGAACATGGTCAATTTGTGAAGTATAAACAACTTACGAGCTAATAAAACATAACGTCCTCGTCCCCGTACTTGACGATGTTCACACTCAAATGAATTATGAAATAAAACAGTCCGTGCAGTATAATAACGAATGCCCCCCCACCCCCTAAACATGCCTACCTTTCGCTTTAAATTTGCTTCGCTTCTCCGAGATCTTTCAGTGGCCGTAGGGAGACCTCGATTTGTGCCGGCTGTTGTGAGAGTGAAGGCTCCGTGTTGCTAGCAGTTGCGGAAGTAGCCGCCAGAGATCCTCCATCGGCTTGATTATTTCCCACGTCTGGTTCTTTAAAGATACTCGGTACTGCGTTGGGCTTTAGTATTAGGCGTGTGGCGTACCCCATCTCAAATTGTAACATATTTTCTTAGTCCTCATGCCTGAAATGTTCGCTGCGCGCACGCCTGCTTGTCCTTCGGGAGGTTGACAGCACTTAGCAAACAAACCATTGTCTACTCAAGTCGTTTTTTTTTTTTTTTTTTTTTTTTTTTTTTTTTTTTTTTTTTTTTTGGGTCTCGCGGGTTTTTCCTTGCCGACGCCTTGCAAAATTTTGCAATACACAAAGGCATAAGTGACAGTTTGTGTCCTCCTCGTTGTTATGTCTGCGTGAACTACTGTTCGCCAAGCGAGTATACACACTTGTTACGTCACCACTCGGGGGCGTTCCAACACGGAAGTACTTCTATGTTGAAGAAAAGTTAAATAAATCAATATAAGGGTGTATTCTTCAGCTCTTATGCATTTTTCGTAGCTAAACTAACTATTTACTGCCGATCAAGCCATACATGTAAAATTAAAGGAGCCTTCCTTTAATTCGTCCAAAAGACGGCCCAATTATTGCTACATATATATATATATATGTATATATATATATATATATATATATATATATATATATATATATATATATATGTATATATATATATATATATATATATATATATATATATATATATATATATATATATATATATGTATATATATATATATATATATATATATATATATATATATATGTAACGGAGTGATATATTCAGTATTAAATTATGGCGGAAGTGACGCAATGGCACGCAGTGGGACTTGGAGGGCGGCCCCGTAGCGTTTGCTCAGAGCTACGAGGAGTCTTGGCGTGGTGAGTCGCATCTCGTGGGCGTCCGGATTAATTAATAATTATACTGTATTAATTTTGATTTGTTGTACTTATGATACTGTGTGGTGTGCTCACCTAGTTGTCTTTGATTGTTGTAAACCCACATAGCTTTTTCTGTTGATTCTAAAAGTAGCGTTTTGTCGTCCAAACTTTTGGCGGTTGATGTAACGTCCCAACGGTCGTTTGTTGTACAGATTCCGCTTGCCCGAGACCCAGCGATTCACCACTGCCTTGTATTGTCACACTGTGTTGCAGGTAAATGTTTTTCCTTTTGCTGTTTTATTTTTCATGGTGCTGTTTTGTTTTCCTTGATTGTATTAATGGCTCGAGCTCACGACTCAGCGTGGCCGCCATTATTTTTGTATTTTGCCGTGAAGCACTTTACGTTGCTTGTGATGCGTTCAGGGACACTCCGTGAACGAGAGTGAAAGTGCTCTTTTTCTGTTGTATTGTATTTCTATGTGAATTTTGTTGTTTACTAAGAAGAAATGTTAAAACTAAACCACTATACGATCACTTTGTTAGAAATGTGTAACTGTTGTTTTATTTGATAATAGAGTAACTTTGTTATGTAAAGTGAGAGCTACGAGGAGTCTTGGCGTGATTCCGCTTGCCCGAGACCCAGCGATTCACCACTGCCTTGTATTGTCACACTGTGTTGCAGTGATCTCACATTAAAAGAAACTACAACTATCCACCTGAGTGTCTGTGATGCATGAAGCAACAGCGACGTGGTGCTGCATTTGCCACATCCAGTAGTGGCCCGTCACATTGGTGCCGTGACTCGTTGATCTCAGGTTGGTTCTCTACGTCGGACCGGGACCACAGCGCTGGAAGGCTTCTTCATTACAGCACTAGGTGGACAGTGTATTGGCTCATACACTGCAAGTTTTTTTTCCTGATCTGGTATATTTTTTTGCCGTGATTTTTTTTTTCTTTCCTTGTGCTGTTTTGTTTCGTAGCATATTTCAAGATGAGTTCTTTTCAGAGAACATCGAGTACACCTTTCAATAAGTGTATTGGCAGAGGTAGAGGGATTCCGGCTGTGTTACAGTTTAGCAGTCCTGTTGATAGTAGTGTAGTTCATGGAGTGGGGGAAAGACAGGATCGAGCTGAGGCCACTTTGGTTAGTGGGGGCAGAGTTCCTTCCCAGTGCCACCGTGATGTACCTACATTGAGCTCACAGGTTACTGTTGCACCCGCGACAGATTCCGTTCTACAGTCACCTGATGTAGTTGGTCAAATGAGTGACATAATAAGGCATGTAGGACAGCAGCTCGCAGATAGTATTGTTGCACGTCTTACTCCAGCACATAATGTTTCCACGCATGACACCTCAGTGGTACATGACACGCTTGTTGATACATCCACACAGAATCTAGACTCATCGCAAGTACTACTAGTGCCACATAGGAAGTTGAGGGACCCGCCAACTTTCAAGGGGGATGACACAGATACCGTGAATGTGCATGAGTGGGAAGAGCTGATGAGGAATTACATAAAGAGAGCGAAAGTTGCTCCTGAGCATCAGGGAGAAGAAATACTCATTCACCTCAGGGGTAGAGCCAAAGATGTTGTGAAAGTGAGCGCAAGGAACAGTGCAATTGATGTGACCCAGAATCCGGATGCTATTTATGGCCTTCTTCGTAAACATTTTGCTACTGTCCCTTGTTCACCTCTTCCCCTAGCAGACTTGTACACTACGCTACCAAAGGCTGGTGAGGATGCATATGACTACTGGTTGAGGCTCAACCATGCTGCTGACATTGCAACTAGCCGTCTCAGTGAACAGGGCAGACACTTGGAATGCTCCTCTCTTGATGTGACTCAAATGTTTATTAAGAATTGCCCGTCTAAAGAACTTTCCATGACATTCAGGTCGAAAACAATCGACAAGTGGTCAGCAATTGAGGTCCAGGCTATACTGGATGAGTACCGAACGGAGGTGAATTTGGCGGCTACTGCTGCGCCTGTGGTCGGTAGGAAGCCCAGTGAACATGTTTACGTGAACAATGTTGAGATGCTTCCGACAGCAGCAGTCCCTGTCGACAGTCAAGTAGGTCAGTCAACCAGAGCACCAGACTTCGCTGCTCTCGAACGTGTCATTTCTATGTTGGAGAGGGTTTTGATGGAGAAGGCTACCCCTTCCGTTACCCCTGTGTCCAGTAAACGTAAATCAAGACTCCCTATGGTTGAGGGACTGAATAATTTGCCATGTGCTGTCTGTGCCAGTGCTGAGCACTCTGCACTCGCTCATTGCCGTGAAAACAGACTGTGCTTTTTGTGCTACTCGTCCGATCACTCCAGACGCAACTGCCCTGCACAGGCGAAGTCCGCACCAACACCTCAGTCGGGAAACTAGTTGATCTACATCCAGGGGAGTACGATGTGGATTCAATTGGCGACCCTCCCAGTAGTTCTATAGCTGATTTTGATTCTGTCTTGGAGTCGCTTACTTCCAACATACCCCCAGGTAAAACTATAATCTTTCAAGGCACACACAGGATTCCGAAGTCGGACAGTTTGTTCTATACCACCGCCACTGTAGCAGATGTTTCCCTGAAAGCAATGATTGACAGCGGCTCTACAGGATGTACATTGAGTGAGTCAGCTGTGGCACGATTGTTGGAATCCAACCCAGACATGAAACGTTACGCTGCAGATGATGTTGTCATTATTGGATGTGGAGGTCATCGGTTGACACCTTCAGCTACCTGTGATGTGGAAATGGTGGTGTATGATTGCAAGTTGGCTGTGCCTATGTTTGTGGTCCCTGGACAGACAGATGACATGATTCTGGGTAGTAATGCTATCAAGAAAATTCTCCAGCTGTTAAGGAAGACTCAAGGATACTGGCGACTCGTGTCTGAGCCCAGTAGTGAAATTGACGATGACTCCCACCACTTTTTCTCGCTACTTTCCAACACAGAGAAATGGAGAGGCGAGGCTGTGCCTGACAAAGTCGGCACGCTGAAGTTGCGACAATGTGTGATGTTACAACCGGAAAGTGAGCATCTTGTCTGGGCTAAGCTCCCTGCCTCTTCACCGATGTCAGTTGGTAGCACAGTCATAATTGAACCGACTCAGTCAAGGTGCAGACCAAGAAAAGTTCTGGTTGGCAGAGTTATTGCACCGATGTGGGGCGATCGATGGTTGCCTGTGAAAGTCATCAACCCCACCAGTGAACAAGTCGTGCTGAAAAGGAACACCAAGCTGGCAGACGTGTTTCCCTGCGTAGCTGCCGAGGACCTGTCTCAGCCTGACAGCATCCAAGTTCTCTCACAATCTGTCACTGATGCTACAAAGCCGAGGTCCAATGATGAAATTAGAATGGCACTGGACAAGCTTGGACTGCATGATTTGGACTTGGATGCCTGTGCTGTGTCTGACATGTGGAGGGACAGACTTTGCCAATTAATTGAGAGACACGAGTCTATCTTCTCACGGAATCGGATGGACTGTGGAGAGGCATCTGACTTTGTGCACAAGATTCATCTGGTGGATGAGAGGCCATTCCGCCTGCCTTATCGGAGAGTGCCGCCAAGTCAATATGAGAAGCTAAGGATGGCTCTTAATGAAATGGAAGAAAAGGGCATAATTCGGAAATCCACCAGTGAGTACGCTTCTCCCTTGGTACTCGTGTGGAAGAAGAATGGGGATTTGCGCATCTGCACTGATTTCAGGTGGCTCAATGCAAGGACACTGCGAGATTCACACCCACTGCCCCATCAGTCTGATGCTCTTGCTGCACTTGGTGGAAACGTCTTCTTCTCCACCATGGACCTCACCTCAGGATTCTATAATGTGCCCCTTTTTGAGGAACACAAGAAGTTCACTGCTTTTTCGTCTCCCTTTGGCCTGCATGAATACAACCGGATGCCGCAAGGTCTATCGAACAGCCCGGCCACGTTCATGCGAATGATGCTTTCCATTTTCGGAGACGAGAACTTCACTAGCCTTTTGTGCTACCTTGATGATCTCATGGTATTTGGCCCAACGGAGCAGATAGCACTTGAACGGTTGGAGATGGTCTTCTCCCGCTTGAAGAATCATAATCTCAGGCTGGCTCCAAAGAAGTGCCACTTTCTTCGGAGATCAGTGAAGTTTCTCGGTCATGTTATCTCTGAGTCAGGAGTGCAGACGGACCCCGGGAAGGTTGAGGCCATAAACCAGGTGCAGGTTTCAGACTTGATGGACAGTGACGGCGTCACTCCTTCACAGAAGAGGGTTCGCTCTTTCTTGGGGATGGTGCTGTATTATCAGCATTTTATTGAAGATTGCTCAATCAAGGCCAAGAACATAGTGGCCGATGCACTGAGTCGTGAACCCTTCGTCCAGTCTTGTGTGAGTCATCGTCTGGTGAAAGAGCCATATCTGTCATTGCTGGAGGAGGTCAAAGGAGTTGTTAATGAGACAGTGCAGGATGCTTTCCGTTTGACTACCAACTGTCAGGCAGTTCATGCTTCTGGAGTTTCTGCTGATGGAGAAGTCCCCCAGAGACAAGCTCCCGGTCAGTCGTCCGGAAATGCTGTTGGTGCTGAGGAGGTGTCTGCAGTCTTGGATGCCCATCGGACTGGAGGTGTCTCCTGGCTACCGGGAGTAAGTCCATCATCGCTGCAGCTGCCCGAAGAGGACCCCTCTGTTGTCATTCCCCACAGCCAGTTACGCAATCTGCAGCAGCAGGATGCTACAGTGAGCAGAGTCCTCTACTATGTTCAGCGACATAAGAGACCAAGCGCACGCGAAAGAGCGGCCGAGTCTAGATGTGTGCTTGTCTTGTTGAGGCACTGGAAGAAGTTGAAAGTTCGTGATGGAGCTCTTTACAGAGTGAAGAAAGACCGCCTCATGAACCGGAAGATCTTTCAGTTTCTTGTACCTGAGTCTCTCAAACGGCAAGTTCTGCATGGTGTGCACGATGCTGCCGGTCATCAGGGCTGTTCAAGAACACTCTCTCTGGCCAGTGAACGGTTCTTCTGGACTGGGATGGAAAAGGACATCACGAGACATGTAAAGCACTGTCAGAGATGCATCGTGGGTAAGACCCCTGAACCTGACGCCCGAGCACCTCTTGAAAACATCCGTACTTCCTCCCCGATGGAGCTCGTGTGCATTGATTTCTGGACGGCAGAGTCGAGCGACAAGAAGACCACTGATGTCCTTGTTGTTACGGACCATTTTTCAAAGTTGGCTCTTGCCTTCCCCTGCAGGAACCAGTCAGCGAAGCAAGTTGCCCGCTGCTTGTGGGACAAGTTTTTCTGCATTTATGGGTTCCCCAAAAGGATCCATTCGGATCAGGGAGCTAACTTTGAGAGCAGGCTCATCAAGGATCTTTTGGAGATGGCTGGAGTGCACAAGTCCCACACGACGCCATATCATCCCATGGGCAACGGTATTGCGGAAAGATTCAACAGAACCCTTGGAAGCATGATCAGAACACTTCCCCCGAAGTCCAAGTCTAGATGGCCACAATTGCTGAACATGTTGACTTTCTGCTACAACTGCACAGTGCATGAGACCACAGGCTTCGCACCATTTTACTTGATGTTCGGCCGAGTTCCCCGCTTGCCCATTGACATAATGTTCCATCATGTCTTGGACAATGCCAATGTTGTCAGCCACAACGAATTTGTGAACTGCCTGAAGAGAGATCTCAATGAAGCCGCAAAGATTGCTCAAGAGCATGCAGCCAAGGAACAGACTCGTCACGCTCAAATCTACGACCGCAAAGTCAAGGGGTTGCAGCTAGCTGTTGGTGACAGGGTGCTGCTAGCCAACCGTGGCGAGAAGGGCAGAAAGAAAGTTGCGGATCGTTGGGATTCAACCCCATATGATGTGGTGTCTGTGAGGCCGTCGATCAATGTTTACAGGATCCGTGATGGCGTCACAGGCAGAGAGAAGGTCGTGCACAGGAATTTGTTGCTCCCAGTTGACTTCCTGACGTCCCCAGGGCGGGTGGAGTACCAATCAGATTCAGAGTCGCAGGTGGAAGCACATTGTGGGAGTGTCAAGAGCTCTGTATCTGATGATCAAGAAGATGCTCAGGAGCGCACTAAGGACTGGCTCATGCAATCACCAGCCCAGGCGGAGACAGAAAATGGGTGCATTTCCGATGAAGAAGACTCTGATGATGGCTGTCAAGAGGATGTGATTGAGGGAGGCCAACCGGTGGTACTGCCACACAATTCCCATGCTGAATCTGAGCACAGCCATGATATTCATGCACAAGTTGAACTTTTGACGGATCCGGTATTTGACACTACACATTTGACTTTTGACTCACCTGTTACCTTGTACATCCCTTCCCCAGTTGAGGTTGAGTTAGAGGAGGTAGTTTGCACACAACCACAAGACACACAGGGCTCTGTGGCTTTCACAAGGTGTGGTAGAAGTGTTAAACCCCCTAGTAGGCTTATATGTGAGATGTCGTCCTATCAGAGGGTTGGGGTGCCAGAATTAGTTTGGGTGTAGTAAAGCTACTGGGTATTGTGCGAGTCCGTTTTTGTTTTGAACGATGTGTTTGTGTAATTTTGTCACTGTTTGCTTGTTTTTTTTATGACTCGGGAGTTTAATACCTCCATTAAGAGGCGTAGATATGTGCAGTTATGAGAAATGTAAATGGCATTTCTAGTGGTCAGTGATGGGATTGGGATTTGGTACCATCCTATTCCTTCGCACTTCTTCGGGAAGAATTTCTGTAATTGACTTTATTTCGTACATTATGGCCTGTCAACCACAATTTGTTTGTCTTGTGTTTTTCAGTGATGTTGCCTCACTTCTGCATAATTTAAGGGGGGTGTATGTAACGGAGTGATATATTCAGTATTAAATTATGGCGGAAGTGACGCAATGGCACGCAGTGGGACTTGGAGGGCGGCCCCGTAGCGTTTGCTCAGAGCTACGAGGAGTCTTGGCGTGGTGAGTCGCATCTCGTGGGCGTCCGGATTAATTAATAATTATACTGTATTAATTTTGATTTGTTGTACTTATGATACTGTGTGGTGTGCTCACTTAGTTGTCTTTGATTGTTGTAAACCCACATAGCTTTTTCTGTTGATTCTAAAAGTAGCGTTTTGTCGTCCAAACTTTTGGCGGTTGATGTAACGTCCCAACGGTCGTTTGTTGTACAGATTCCGCTTGCCCGAGACCCAGCGATTCACCACTGCCTTGTATTGTCACACTGTGTTGCAGGTAAATGTTTTTCCTTTTGCTGTTTTATTTTTCATGGTGTCTGTTTTGTTTTCCTTGATTGTATTAATGGCTCGAGCTCACGACTCAGCGTGGGCGCCATTATTTTTGTATTTTGCCGTGAAGCACTTTACGTTGCTTGTGATGCGTTCAGGGACACTCCGTGAACGAGAGTGAAAGTGCTCTTTTTCTGTTGTATTGTATTTCTATGTGAATTTTGTTGTTTACTAAGAAGAAATGTTAAAACTAAACCACTATACGATCACTTTGTTAGAAATGTGTAACTGTTGTTTTATTTGATAATAGAGTAACTTTGTTATGTAAAGTGAGAGCTACGAGGAGTCTTGGCGTGATTCCGCTTGCCCGAGACCCAGCGATTCACCACTGCCTTGTATTGTCACACTGTGTTGCAGTGATCTCACATTAAAAGAAACTACAACTATCCACCTGAGTGTCTGTGATGCATGAAGCAACAGCGACGTGGTGCTGCATTTGCCACATCCAGTAGTGGCCCGTCACATATATATAAAATAAATAAATATATTTTGGAACAATCAAGCAAAGAAGCTTTGCTGACTTTAAGGATTTTCACCATCAAACACTGTAAGCTCTAACTGTACAGTTGCTATCAAATATATGAAATAAATGACAGAAGAATGACGATCGAGACACACCTTCTTATAAAGGCCGTTGGGAGTTAAGTCATGCTGTTGTTGTGGCAGTGAGTCCCCTCTACAGATCCCATAGCACATGGCAGCCACACAGAACCTGAGCAACCAAAAGATTGCATTTCAAACAATCTTGACATGCAAACATAAACAGGCACATTATGAGTCATTACAATTTTTGGACCATATACATACATAATTGCTACAATAATTCACCTGACACAGAAGTGCATGCGAAAGTGTGTGTTGCAGACAAATGCTGAGCTAAGAGCCTCTGAGACGGATACTGGGTCAGGCTGCCTCAGCGAAATCAGTTGCACTCCAGGACTTTGGGACATGGAGGCATGGAGATGGACCATAAGAGCTGCTAGACCGAGCATGTGTGAGCCACTCAGCACAGACGCCTTCAGAAATAGGAAATCTTATCAAACAAGTGTTTTTATAATCTAATGCAAATATTTAACACAAAATTATATAACATAGAAAATATGAGTTTCTGGCATTGTTCTTGCATTTAAAAATCTTCTAACTTTGATGTGGCAAATACTGCAATTTGTCTGTACAGCAGGGGTGCCCAAGTTCGGTCCTCGAGAGCCCCTATCCAGCCTTTTTTCCATGTTTCTCGCCACTAACACACCTGATTGTGATCAGGATCGTTATCAGGCTTCTGCCAAGCTTGCTGATTAGTCATTAGATTCAGCTGTACTGAATTAGGGAGACATGGAAAACAGGCTGAATAGGGGCTCTCGAGGACCGGACTTGGGCACCACTGCTGTACAGTATGTACATTAATGCTCCTTAACGCAGAAAATTCAATTTGAATCGCTAGCGCCACCTGTGGCAAAAAATGAAACTGCACACATCCTTCTTCACGTACACAATGTGCACAAGACGTCACATCCGCAGATAGAGGGTGAGAAATTCGAACCTGAATCAGTCTGAAAACTATTAGCCAGAGGCTTGCAGGAGTGCCCAATGTGAACAGCTTAGGAAACGTTTAAGTCAGATATGGTCTAATAAAAAGGCTATTGTTGAGCTATTTTTGGCCAAATTGTTACAAAGAGCAGCTATTAATTGCCACTGGATACCCAAAAGTTTATTGCCCTAAAAGTGGTACAAATTGTTGTTTTGCTTTTTCTTTTCTTTTTTTTTTTTGTAACAATATATTTGAAAAGTCAAACTAAAACCAACATTTTATACGATGCAACTATTAATTTAAACAATGCTAGTAAAAAACCTTGGGTGAGACTAGAACTCAGCAAACACCTAATTATCTCATCAGTACGTATTTGCCATAGAATAAATTGATTGCAATACTTCAGCAGTGTACAGGGGTACAACAAACAAGGTATATTCGGACAAATAAAATCAGAAAAGATTATACAGTATGCTTCTACAGCCTCTCTTGTGTCCTATTGTCATTTGCATTGCTCCAGTCTCATGTAATTTACAAACTGCATTAAAAAAACAAAACAAAAAACAACAACAATGGTATGGAATAAAGAGAGCAAAACTTTGTTTTGACACCAAAATGAGGGTCTTTGTTTTCTCAAGTGGATACAAGCAGACATCTGCATACCTGGTTATGTAGCAGATGCCAAAGTCTGTGTAGGAGGCAGGACAAAAACTGTGTGCTACAAACTAATACACTGACAAACCTGGAGGCCCACATAATCTGCCTGGAGAGACAAACACAAATGTGATTGCATAAATGAATTTGACTGAGACAACAAATTCAGAGCCTGTCTAATGCCATGTGTTATGTCAGCCTTATTGAGTCTGACACACTTCTGAAAAGAAGTGTGTTAAAATTACCTTTAATTGTGTAATAGTAAAGACCCTGTAAAGTGAATTCTGAGATTTGTTTCTAAATATATTATACACGTTTGAAAAGAGTTGCTGAAAACATGTTCAAACACTGAGGACTGTGTAGTACCCACTTCGGGGATACACCATTTGCATTAACGTTTTCCCCACTACGGTCTATATATATATATATATATATATATAGTGAGGAAAATCTGTATTTGAACACCCTGCAATTTTGCAAGTTCACCCACTTAGAAATGATGGAGGAGTCTGAAATTTTCCTCAAATGTGCATGTCCACAATTTTAAATAAAAAAATTTAAAAAAATCAAATTGTGTGATTTTTAAAGAATTTATTTGTATGTTAGTGCTGAAAATAAGTGTTTGAAAACATGAGAAAAGGTTAATATTTGGTACAAAAGCCTTTGTTTACAATTACAGGGATCAAACATTTCCTGTAGTTCTTACCAGGTTTGCCCACAATGCAGGAGGAATTTTGGCCCACTCCTCCATACAGATATTCTCTACATCTCGTCAGGTTTCGGGGATGTCGTTTAGGAACGCAGAATTTCACCCTTGTGGAAAATGTCTAACATTTTGTCCTTTTGTCTTTGGTTTTGGCAATACTGGCCATTCTAGTCTGACAGATTGTGAGGTGCACATGTGTTTTTATGTACCTAACAACCTGAAAATGGTGCTGCTCAGGTAGATTAATAAGTGGATCGAAGTTGGACTATTTGAAAGTGGTCTTTGAGGGCCAGGATTTTTGCTATTTGTCACATGTTCAGATACTTATTTTCAGCACAAACATCCAAATAAATTATTTACAACAAACATGCAATATGTGAAAATGCACCTAGCTATGAGGAAAATTTCAGACCCCTCCATAATTTCTAAGTGGGTGAAATCGCAGGGTGTTCAAATACTTATTTTCCTCACTGTTTCAACTGGGCATCTTTGTTTCATCTGTGGCTATCCGGCAGAAGTGCAAGTTGTTACACTTGTGATGTATAATAACTTTATGGTGAGAAGAAGCCTGAATGGCCATAAAATCCAAATACTACTGTAGTGTGGCAATTGTGATATTTTCAGAGATTGAAGGGGACATGAGTAGAGATGTGCCTGTGAATTTCGCTGACGATTCAAAGCATTTTTGTGTCATTAAGTGACATTTAGTTTTTGTATGTACATCTACATCTACTACTTTACATTCACAAAATTCCTAGGAAGTTACAATGTCTCATCATCACTGGTATTTGTAGAACAGGTCTGTGGGCTACTCGTGATGGTGTGCTCCTTATCTGGTGCCCACAGGCACTATGTTGGTGAGCCCTGTACTTTGTAAAAACACAAATGGGTGTGTATTGTGTGTAGTGCTGCAACAATTCAAGTAACATTTACTGTATTTCAATGTTCTAAAAGGATTGCTCACTTATTTGGAGGGAGTGCTTTGGAAGCATCTAATATGCACTGGCAAAAGTGTTTTAAAATCACGTCGACAACCTGAGGATGAGAAGGAGAGGAGATTTGCAAGTAACATGAAGAACAAATGCATAAGAGCAGCAAACTGATAAAAGAGCTTCAACAAGAGCTGATTTCAGTCCATACTTGCAAGTGGAGCTCTGGCAATGAAAGCATGTCAGTTTTCAGTTTGATGACTTTCTTTTCCGAAAGGTCATCAGGAAGACCAGGAAAGATGAAGCTCAGAGTGTTGGAGATCTTTGACAGGTGAGCTGACATATCTGATGGAACATTATGGTCAACTTTAGATCAGGAATATCCTACTTGATTGACATCCCCTCAAAATTAACATTTTCCAGTTCAACACCCACCATGTGTGTTCTTGCATCTCTTGTATTAAATTTGAAACCCATGTGTGAAAGAAACCCAGAAATTAAAACCACAATCAAGCCTGACTGAACGACAAATGGTGCAGCCATTACCCAGAGACCACCAGGACGTCATTTTCATCAGGGCCAACGCCATAATTCATGGACAAGATGCGCTGTGCTGTTATTTTTTTCAATCCAGGACATTGAATAATCTAAATTCTGTGGTAATGTTAAAGTGCTATTAACTCATACAGACAATATTTGGTTCGATGTAATGTTTTGGGTTTTCTTTTTTGTATGCAAACAGAGATGTCAAGACCTACACTGTAATTATACCTAAAGTAATTTGGTACAACATAGTGTATGGAGAGCATCAGAACGCGATGCAGGCTTGCACAGTTCACATCGCAGGGTGTCCACATATTAATTTGCCTAATGCGCAGATGAGTGGCTAACTGTTTGCGATGGGTTCTAGTTGGGTTCAGAAGCATCATGCAGTGTGAACAAGCTGTAAAATGCAACTTAAAGTGCTACGGAAAGGTCTCTCCCATACAGAATTTGATGTCTTATACCCAGTAAACAAAAAAGAAAAAAAGAAAAGCATTCACCAGTGTGAACCTACCGTCATCATTTCCATCCAAGACAAGCTTTCTTTGCACCTGCAGCTGAAGTTTTATGATATGCAGAGGATCAACATGACTCTCCTCACATAAAGTATTCCCTGTAATCACAGCATGTGCAAAAGTAAAACATCAAACATTTTCACATAATTGTAGTTTTGTGTGCATGTGTGTGTTAAATTAAAGATGACCCACTTTCTTGTTGTCTTAGTCTCTGACAAGATTCCATGTATGATGAATACTGTGCTGCAGGAATCTTATCTGCTCTAAACACAACAATAAAAACAATTGTCTAAGCAATTATCATAGCTCAATGTCAATTCTCAACTACATCAATAAATAAGAATATTAAACTACTACATAAACAATGATTAATGATTAGAAAAAAAAATGTGTTGGCTTTTCATAAAATAAACAGATATGTGCTTTTCAGGGCTGATACCAATACAAAGTAGTTAAGGAGGCTGATAACCGATATATGGATATACCAACTTTCAATAAGGAAAAACAGCATAAAAAAAAATAAAAAAATCCAACAATGACAATTATTATTGTTGAAATGTCTTTAAGCATATTTAGACAACAGTTGGATGGATGGATAGCTTTGTTTTTTAGAATGTCTTCTTAAAGTGCAACTCACCCCCCAATCAGACTCCTGTTCCACCCCTCACGATTATTTGAAAACAGCGCTCAATGGAGGTAAGCTTGTTAGTGAGGAGAGAGTTGGGTGTGATCTGGCTCTGATTAACAGCAACAGTGAAAACTACGATCTAAATAATTTCTATTCTACCACAGGCTATGCTAAATAAACTAACCAAATGCTATGCTAATAAATCACTAACCTGAAAATCGATATAAAGATTATTCATCAACATTACAATTTCTACAAATAAAAACTTAAAACAAATAAAAAGCTCTGTATTGTTCTCTACAGTAAATAACGTTTTCCAAAATTTCTAAATATCTGAAATGCAAAATTTTCACTTATTTTTGGTTTTAATTTTAAAAAATCAGCAGCATCTATTATAAAGTAAATAACATTTTTAAATGCTAATAGTTACCTGAAGTTAACATCTGGAAGTGAGCATTTTCCGGAGTATAATAGATATAGTAATATTTTCATTTATTTATTTTTTAAGGTAGTAATAGTTTATAATTTTTTTCTCATCAGGATAGTAATTAAAATAATGTAATATAAAAAAAAAATATGGAAAAACAACAAAAACAAACTCCAGGTAAAGGGCTTTTCTCATACAAGGCAAAAGGACTGGTGCTGGAGCACCACTAGAGGGTCCATTTGTGCATGTGCCAAACCCCCTATCATTTTTTTAACTACCTGTCTGCGACCTACCCATATTGAATCTGCAACCCACTTTTGGGTGTTGACCCACCAGTTATGAATCACCTATTTATTGTGTGTTGCTTTCAATTCAGTGAAGTGGCTGGGGAGAGGGACATTTCATGAAGTACTGAGAATAAATATTTGGAAATAATGAAAACAAAAAGACACCCATAAAATTTCAAGTTAACACAACTTGCATTAAAAAGAACAGTAAAGAGCCAACTCCTCACCTTTTCAGGGCTTCGATGAAGCTCATTTGAGTGTCTGCTTTTACAGGAAGCTAAAATTGTCAAAAGCAAATCCACATCATTCTGAGGCATCTGAGATATATCCCGAGACATTCTAATATATAAACTATGTTCACTAACTATGGATGAATAAAAGTAATTAAATAGAAAGAATGTGATGGGGAAATTGTCAAGTGATTACAACTAATCCTAAAGTTATGTAGTATTGTTAGACAAGGCCAAAATAATTAGTCCTCTTCATGAAATAGAATTTAAACCCTTATTTTTGCCAATTACATAACCATAACCCCCCTTAAGTTGCTACACTATCTTAGTGGAAGCCTGGAAGGGATTGTGTGTCCCCAAAGACCTGGGAGCTCAAGTTGTCAGGGGCTTGATGCTGTATACTGCAGCGAGACCTCCTGATACAGCCGTTTAGTCCTTGCACAGCTGGTGTCAGATTTTGGTCCACATTAGCAGCAGTAAGCTGTCTTGTACATTATTTCAGTGAGGGTTGCACCCCACAAAGGCTTCCCTTTGTTCCGGATTCTATTCATAACCTTCATTAACAGAACTTCTAGGTGCAGCCGAGGTGTAGCTCAGTACCTAAGTATCGCATGTTTTCTTTTTGCTGATAGTAATAATGTTTCTGCTAGTTCCATCAATGTGTGATCTTCAACGCTCACTGGAGCAGTTCACAATTGCTTGTGAAGTGGCTGGGATGAGAAACAGCACCTTCAAAAACATGCTCCTTAGCTGGAAAAGGGTGGAGTGCCCTCTTGGGTGTGCAATCCTGCCCCAAATGGAGGAGTTTCAACTTCAAAGTACGGTACCTTGGAATCTTATTGACAAATGTGCTAAGGTGTGCATCTACAGTGATACACACTCTGCATCACTCTGTTGAAGAAAAAGCTGAGCTGGAAAGCAGAGCTCTCACTTTATGTTCCCACCCTCACCTATTGGCAAGAACAAGACCCTGGGGTATTTCTTGTCTCTCTTTTTATAGTGAAGTATCTCCTTTTGTTTGAGTGTTGGTGTGCGCAATGCGCACGACAGGCTTTTTGCCTGTGGGTTTTGATTGCACTGTAAAATGTGTAAAATATGGGCATTACGCTGTTTAAAAAACTGCTTCCATTATATCTATGTACTGTATATGTGTATAAATGATTGCAGATATACATTGTACAATGCAAATGCTCAATAAAAAGGGATTATACACAATGAATAAATCAAGACAAGACTCACCACTCTTGGTCTGAGCAGAGCAGGAAGGAACTGAGTGAGAAAATATGTCCGACGGAAGATACTGTGAGGACAAGATTGCTTTACTTTAAAAACAATACTTTATTACTGTATTATCTTCTTTTTTACTTTTACCATTACATAACTGATACAAGAGAATTAAAACATGGCATGTATACTAATAAAAAAAAAAAATAGGTGAAAAGCTAAAGAGACTATAAATACCAAAAAATCATTTATTGTGACAAATTTACTTGTACAATTAAGAGTACCTGGCCTCCATAACAGTGGCAGAGATTTTTCCTGTACTCTCAAAAAGAGATGAGGCTTTCTCCACATCCTGTATAGCCTGGCACAGTAGCCCACACATAAACACACATATATGGGAAAAACTTTATCAAGTCCATCTCACCCCCTCACTGCCAATAACACATCTGTTCAACCACAAGATGTCACTGTACCTGGAATGGTGCATCTCCCGCACTCGAAATATCCTGATAGAGACCCATATTCTCTAGTGATTCCTGAAAAAGCAGACATTTCACATTCAAAACCATTGCTAGAAAACAACGAATGTGATAAATATTGAATGCCACAAAATTATTCCCTCCCCTCTGAATTTTACCTTGAAATCAGCAAGTCTCGTCTTGGCCAAGGAGACATACTCCATCAGGAGGCTGCGGTATTTCACAGGTACATACGGAGGGTGGAGGAGGTGCACCTTACAGGCAGAAATTGGACATTTTTTCCCGTTTTATTTTGACACATTTTTAATTTGCACTATTCACAACAACCTCACATGTAAATTGACTGGTCTTGTACTTTGAAAAGCCGTAAAATGTCTAGCAAAATGTGCTTTATGTTTATCTGATGTGTTCAGGGTTTACCAATAAATTCTGGCTTCATGTACCACTTAACGTGCATCAGATTACCTTGAGGTACTGTGGAGGTTCAAATGGAACCAAGTCAGACAAAAACTTGAGCAAAAACACCAGAGATTTCTTGCTGGTAGCGTGGAAGCCACTGGCCCCACCAAAAGACTCCTGTAACAAAAAAAGAAAACAAAACCGATATAAAAATCATATTTTGTGATATGAGATGATGACTTTTAAAGTACCGGCACATAAAGATTCAAATATAGAGTAGCAGGGGTCACCAACCTTTTTAAAACTGAGAGCTACTTTTTGAGTAGTGATTAAGGTATCTAAAATGGCTACCAGTTTGATACACACTTCTGAAATAACACGTGTTATTCATAATTCTCAACAATGATTTAACAGCAACACTTTAATTATAAAACTTTCTGCAAGTTTATATTTTTAATAAATGATCACTTGCATCTCTCACTGGTGAGCAAATTTTAGAACGGGCCCGTGGTCATTGGGAACGACTTGGTGCCCAAAGGTACCATGTTGGTGACCATTGAAATATAGCATATGAGGTGACAAATTTTATGTACAGTACAGGGCTTGTTTTAATGTATATTCTAGGGATGTGAATTGCCTAATACCTGACGATTCGATCCGTATCACGATTCATAGGTCACGATTCGATTCGATACCGATTAATCCCGACATGAAGTCGATTGTTACGATTTTTTTTTACTCAATTTAGAAAATACCATTCAGTAAACTTGTACATGTACACTGTAAGATTTGTGTGAAAATTTATTATTTATTGATCTCAAACTTCAGTGTTATAACTGTGAGCCATGTATTTAAATATTGAAATAAAATATTAAGGCTTAATGTTCCATTAATATAACATTCTTCCATGCTTAATGTGTGAAAGTTAGTCGTTTTGTTGAATATTTTTTCATCAAAAATGGATGTTAAAAAATCTATTCGGCTGCCTATTGAATCGATTCGAGAATTGCGTGCTGTAGTATCACGATATATTGCCGAATCGATTTTTTTTTAACACCCCTAATATATTCCATGTAAGTCACAAGATATTAACAACATTCATGATTCATGCAAAACAGAACCCGGGAAGAATACTGAACCTTGAACCAGTCGGTGTAAGAAGGGAAGATGGCAGGTCCTTGCAGTGCCCCCTGTCGTGCCAACAAGAATGCTGTTATCATGCTCTCCAAGTCATAACCATCAAATGCACAAGTCAGCAATCTGGACAGAAGCACTGAGAGGAGATGGTGTAAACATCAGACACAACCACAAATGACCAACATATGTTGAAAACAAAATTACAATGACAGGCACAACAAAAACAGAAAATAAATTACATAGAATTTCAATATTTATAAACACGCAAGATAAATTGTTAGTACTCTTCTGTAAAACCAAGAATAACTTACAGAAAATGACAAATTAATATCACTAATTGTTAATAATAACAGAACAAGCTGATAACATATGATTAAAGGTAATTTGAGAACATTTGTAATTTCAGAAGTGTGTCTCAAACTGGTTATCCTTCACACTAATTAGTAGCCAAGAAGCAGCTCTCAGCTTCAAAAAGGTTGGTAACCACGCCTCTATAATCACAGTACACAATCATTAATAAACTAACTAAACTAAACTAAACAATGTGTATTTCTTTTGTTTTTAAATGCTTTTAAATGTTGTACTTCTAATTATGACTCGCACTTGTGTCCCACCGTCCTGCATGCCGTCAAACCGTTTCCCTGCTGCTTGGACTCTTTCTTCTTGTCCAGTCCTCCCCGACGACCTGTGCCATCGGTCGGACTGCGTTCTTGGTGAGAGCACACGTTGATTGGGCGGAGTCTGGTCGCCATTAGACTTGTGTGGCCACTCGCCCGGTTCAAGACACAGGACTAATTTATCTGATAATCTGGCATCGCGACCATCGTGAACAATAAAAAAAAAAGTTTGAGCTTGGCACACAATATCAGCCTCTTTGGAGGGCTGAAAACAAGTGGATTATTCTGTTTATTATTCCATGGATGCAATATAAATCTGAATACTGCCTTTAGACTAGTGCAGACACATAGAACAAAGTCCTGCAGAGAAAAAAAATTGACTCGACTTCCACTAAGCATGATTATCTTCCTCAAGACTACAATGGCTCCATTAAGTGTTACCTCTCAAACTGGATTGCGCAGAAGGATTGTACACCAGGAGTGTGGAGAGGAAGCACAGGACATGTTTCCAGCTGACCTCACGGGTCTCTAAAACCTGCTGCAGGTGATGTAGCAGCTGTGTCACACTGAAGACCACAGTTAACTTTAAAAAAAAACAACAACAACAAAACTTAAGAACCAACCATAGTAAGTCCAACAAACATTGTCATTTGCACAAATACAGTACATTGTTAAGTTGCTATTGATACAAAACTAGCCCGTATAAACTGACATTTGATGGAAAATTCATACAATCATAGATTGATACATGAACTGTATTGTTACGTAACTCACACAATTGACTTGCTCATCTAATGACTGTTGAGTATGTTTGTGGATGGGGGGGATAGCTCATCCTCCATCTTCCATTAAACCAGAGGATGATGGAACCAAATTTCACTATCTTCCCGGGATAATGTAAAACACGCATTCTGAGAATCTGGTTAATGTTATAAAAGAAAAAGAGAAAAAATGCTATTATATGCAGCTCTTTACTTTTGTTGTACTGCCTGCACTGGGCTCAGTTTTTCTCTAAATAACCAAAGGGCTTATTTGAACAACGTTCAGAGTTTCCAAACAATATGAGAGAAACAGTGCGTATATCATATATCAGCTGTGTTGGAGAAGGGAAACATCTGAAACCTGCAGGACTCCAGCCCTCGAGGACCGAGTTTGCCCACCCCTGTGCTGTATAAGGAGCCTTCCCGAACATTTTCAAATTGCAAATTTCGCTATCGTGTGAGACTCACACTCACCCTACGGAAAAGAGACGTTAGCAGCGGACTGGCTTTTGCAAAGGTCCACTTGTTCTGGACAGCAATTGCATCTGACACTAAAGAAATAGTTAGCAGAATTCATATTTCAGTTGCACCCAAATTGTACTGTGAATCTTATTCAGATGCTAGAACTAGTAAAACTGCATATGATTCATTTTTAAAAGCAATACTAAATCAATATAGTGGGTCAGCTGCATGTATTTACCTGCAAGTTGAGACTTGTATGTGAGGATCTGTGTAAGCGAGTGTGTGAAAAAGTTCTGAAGGGTGTCTGGAGAAGCTGAAGCGTCACACAATGAGGTATCAAATAGCTGACACCTGCATCAAATACAGCACATAAAACAAGAGTGAGAAAAAAAGCTACATCAGTCATTACACCCAATAAAGAATTTTGGGAAGCAATTATTTCCTTGAATACTTATAAACACACATAATGGCAAACAAATACAAATATATTCAGGAATGAAACAAATAAAAACAAAACCATCTTTCAGTTGCAGTATCAGATAACGTCTGTATTGAATTCCTATCCACAGTGTCCAGAAGCCCTGAAGGGAAAAACACACATACACATACTTTAAAAATGAAATTAATAATTTATTTAAAAATAATTTAGACAAAATAATTTATTTAGACCTACATGAGTAAATCAAAGTACAGCCATAGAAATATAACACATATAATATAGAAAAAAACTATTCATTAGTGATTAATAGTTCTGTTGTGGTCATTGATAAATGTCATAGATGCACAAGTTAATTAGGTTTACCTTTTTGTCACTGTTTTCAAAAGTCTGCGTTACAGCTAATTGCTGGGATCATTTAACAGATTAATAGATTCATACCAGCGGCAGCGGAGCCACAGAATGGAACAAGGGCAGCCATGCAAAGAGATCATCGCCAGATTATGCCTAATAATATGCAGACAACAACTGTGTGCTCACGAGCGCTAACTTTATCATATAAGTTTTACGACATTGCGCACCGACACCAAGACGGTTTACAACACGATGGGCCCCATAGTATGGAGCCTTTTCACTAAAGGTTTGCGTCGCCTTCGCACGGCGCTAACCAGTTAAAATGGAGCAATCCGGGAGCGCCTAATTCATTAAACACGCGCAGATGGGGAAATCCGTCACTAAGTGCGCGGCCAACCAGATTGTGCCACGGTGGGCCGGTGTTATTTGTGCATATGTAAATTAGGTAATTTGCATACATTTGACACAAAATATGCCCACCCCAATGCAAATGAGACTCATTGATATGCAACGTCTAATTCACTAACGCCAGCGCAAATAGCCACACCGCGTTTGCGTGACGCAAATAACGTTTTTGGAAAGCATGATGTAATAACCTGCCTCAACCTCGATCCTGGGATCATGACAGCAGTGCATGCCATTTGCGGCACAACAAACGCGGCTGATCACACAGACAGAAGGGTGTTCTCAAAAAATCGATTCGGCAATATATCGTTGCGGGCCTCATTACAATACACGTATCGATACGCAGGCGTCAGAATTGATATTGCTTGTTAACTTTAAATAGGCAGTTAACGTTTGCCTTTGCAGCTTGCATTGTACCTAAAAAATAAAAACCAGCAGCGTCTTTGAAGTTAATTGCCTTCAATTAATGCAAAATAGCTCACCAGTGATTGGACACTGTGTCTTGCTAAGAAAAATTAAAGCAGAGGAAGAATGTCAACCTTTATTTACTTATAAACTTAACATGGCACGTGTGTTAATGTACCAAATTTTGTATATTTTGTTGGAAAAAACGAAATAAAATGTGTCTTATGTGGGATACATATGTATCGCAACACGTATCGTATCGTTGCCCCTGTATCGTGACACGTACCGTATCGTAAGGTTGGCGGCAATACCCAGCCCTAACAGACAGACAGACATATATATGTATATATATATATATATATATATATATATATATATATATATATATATATACATATATATATACACATATACACATATAGAGAGACAGAGAGAGAAAAAGAGAGAGGGAGAGAGAGAGAGAGAGAGAGAGACAGAGAGAGAGAGAGAGAGAGAGAGAGACAGAGAGAGAGAGAGAGAGAGAGAGAGACAGACAGAGAGAGAGAGCGAGAGAGCGAGAGAGAGAGAGCGAGAGAGAGAGAGAGAGAGAGAGAGAGCGAGAGAGAGAGAGAGAGAGAGAGAGAGAGAGAGAGAGAGAGAGAGAGAGAGAGAGAGAGAGAGAGAGAGAGAGAGAGAGAGAGAGAGAGAGAGAGAGAGAGAGAGAGAGAGAGAGAGAGAGAGAGCTCCAAGCCGTCAGTTTTGTGGCCGTGTTTGCGCCGGTGTATGATTCGAGCAATATCCTGAGTGAATAGGTGGCTAACTGGGAGCAGACTGCGGGTGCAGTTGTGGTGCAATATTTCGCGTTATTACCAGACGCATTCTTCGTAAATATACCCCTATGTCGTTACTCTTATAACACTTGTTGGAATACAGCATCCAACCGGTCTTGCATACCATAAAATAATATTAAATAATATTTAATTTTGAATGAAACCTCTGCCTTGCTTTTTATGAACACTTGAGGCCTACTATGCTATTGCATTTTAATGTTGGTCATAGTATATTTTAGGTGGCACTTGGTGTAAAAAGTTTGAGAACTACTGGTGTAGACGGCTTTCTGCCACCAAAATGTCGGGTCGGAGGACATACCATCGCAATACCATTGTCGATACCAGATGTAATTGCGTTCGCTGACATTTTTTTCTCCGTTCACCTTAATCATTTGTTTTTATATACTATACAGATTTGCAAGTCACCGAATGACCATCGCGGTACACATATCTCTGTGCAGAATGGTAATGGTCAGTCAAATTCCCAAACAAGCGCAGTGAGGCATGAAAATTAGGATGTCAATATTTCCACATGCATCGATAACGGAAATAGACCCCAAAATGTTTGATCTTCTAACACTTTCTACTGTTCCACTTCTACTAGAAATGTGAGCGTTTTGGAGCTCTGTACATCAAATTTACTGTATTATAGCAAAGAAAGTAGCTAATGATGTGTGAGGAATGACTCACAGAAGAGCATGTCATCCAGGACTGAAATGCAGAGCAGAATGCACTTCTTCGCCACTGCTGCTGGATTCTGACTCGACTGGAAGCCCACGCCAACCAATGCACCTAAGATAGCTAACGGAAAGAAGTTTTTAATAAATGTTCTGTTGTCAGAGTATAACAAATGGCTTAACAGGAAAACTTTTGAATCTTCATTTTCACACCCCACGCTGTTTCTGGTTAGTGTTACAACTAGGGCTGTCAAAGTTAAAGCCTTAATAGATTAATTAATCACAGAAAAATGTTGCATTAATCACGTATTAACGCATATTAATCGCATTCTTTTTTTTTTTTGACCGCACTTGAGCCTTGAACGTAACCGCGGATGATTACGTTGAAGGCTGCGTGGGTCAGTGATGACGTCAATGCACGGCATTTCCTACACCTGTTGTTCCAAAATGAGCGGGATGACTCCAGTTGGTGTGCTCAGTGGCAAATTTCGCTTTAAAAAAACACCCCGACGGGACTTTAGATAAAACAAAAGTAATTTATGTTTAATTAATAATTGCTGAATTGCACCCAATTGATATGATGCTGTTACGTTTTGAGCAATACACGCATGCATGCAATTGCGTACATGCATTCAATGTTTGCAAATGACATTCAGATAATAAAATGACTTAATGTCAAAATATTACGGTATTTTGTATTTATTTTAAATTACGTGAATACGCAAGTAATTTAGCTGATTAATTGTGATTAATCAAAATTAAAAAGTGTGATTAATCAGATTAAAATTTTTAATCGTTTGACAGCACCAGTTACAACATACAGGCACAATACTTGCACTGCCACTCTTGTGCCTCTCAATTGCGCGTTCTCGTTGATGGATGTGAGTGTGTATGGTGTCTCAGCTTTCTGAAGCACTCTGAGAACTGAGAGACCCTACACACTCGCACCCATCAACCGGAATGCACTGAGGGGGAAAAGGGTGGCAGTGCAAGAACACGGCCTATTATGTTGCAACAGTAACCGGAAACAGCGTGGGTGTGTGACTTATGGAAGTCGTAAGTCCCATAGGGGTAATTTTATTTCCATTTTAAATTAGGCAAGTAATTAACTGATTATAAAACGAGTATGGGCATGTACGTGCAGTGGATACATTTTCTTGAAGATGTCCTCATAACATTAAATGTCGAAAAAATTAACACATAACAGGTGCTCTTTAAATTAAACAATTTAATTTAATTTAAACAAAGCCCATTATAGCATGTGCCTTGTGAATAATTTTATGTATGTTGTGACACTGGACACATCTAATCCTAGAAGCAGTATTAAGTACATATTGTTCATCTGCTTAGTATTTTTAATTATACATTTTGTTGCGTTTTTATTATACCATGTATTACTATGACCTTTATTACATACATTTTGCTCACAAGAAATATCCCATATTAAAAATATATTTTTATAATATATAAAAAATATACTTAATAATAAAAACTCAATTAAACTGAATGCATTACCTAAAAAAATAAAAAATAAAAAAAAAATAAAAAAAGTAAAAATAAAAAAATAAAATAAACGCACTCAAAAACGAATTAAACCTAATTTAATTTGGAAAAACAAGACAAAACCACAACAAAAAAAAGAAATGAAAAATCCAATAACCCTGAAAATTTACATTATGAAGCCATATGTGAGTGTTAATGATGAGCATTAAGATTTTTACTACATAATTTTAATTTTCAAGGGTACAACAATGTTTGAAAATGTTAGATATATGTATGGTTTAAACAAATATTAACATGGGCAATTATCATCATATTTAGGAGAATGTCAATTATTCATGGAAAATTGTCGGCTGGGCTCGGTCACTATCCTTCCCGAATAGCGGGTGTTCACTGTAGCCTATTCTACTATTCCTCCTTCAAATGATGTAAATAATATGTTATTTACTGGACTGCTCTGCTAGTACTAAATAGTATGGAAGATGGGCAAAAGGGACAACATATTTATGTGACTGTGCTGATCCAGTCCTGTATGCTGGCATTAACACATCTCTCTGAAACACACCAGATGAACGACAGGGTGTCCTTACTTGTCAATACTTTCTGTTGAGCTTGCACCGCCTCTTTTTCACCCTGAGGAGGTGTCCAACTACACAGAGCCTTCAGCTGTGGCACCAACCACAACCTCACTTCTTCGTCACTAAAACAAGCAACAAAACAGGAACTGAGAACATGACTTGACTAGTTCGAGAAAAAAAAAAAAAAAAAAAAAAAAGCATGGACTGATGGATGTGAGTATTGTTTTCACTTTTATTTCTTTATTATTTGAAGCTAAAATCTGTCTCATCCAGAAAGGGAGTGATAAACCATACTTGACGAAGGTAAACAAGACAAGTAAGAAAGAACAAGAAACAACTGAAAGGTTTTGTCTGAGGAGAAAAAAAAAGAAAAATGGAAGCTCCCCAGATAAAAGGAAAGTCAACGATCAACATTGGCCCGGCTTTCACCCGCTGGCGTGAGCTTAAAAAAAAAAAAATGCAATGTGCTTGTGCTCATGAAAAATGTGGTCTTCCTTCAGCCTGGCATAACATTAACGCTTTTTCCACATGGCGCCGCCATAATCGACATAAAGTGAAAGTTCTTTAGTGTTGCTTTTAATGCAACACAGGTTATCGCGAAGAGCTTGAATTTGTCCCTAAGATATGTTGTAGCCCGAATCCACCCACCCCCCCATGATTTATCACATGTTGAAGAGCGTTGTTAAAATCTTTATACAAACGCACACGTGTGCAGCACACACACACACGAGAAATCCATTTCTGGGTATTAAGCGGGCGAGACACAGCCACCTGCCACCAATCCATAAAAATACAGTTTATATTGTACAGTATCCATCCATCCATCCATCCATCTTCTTCCGCTTATCCGGGGTCGGGTCGCGGGGGCAGCAGCTTCAGGAGGGAAACCCAGACTTCCCTCTCCCCAGCCACTTCAACCAGCTCCTCCGGCGGGATCCCGAGGCGTTCCCAGGCCAGCCGAGAGACATAGTCTCTCCAGCGTGTCCTGGGTCGTCCCCGGGGCCTCCCGCCAGTGGGACATGCCCGGAACACCTCCCCAGGGAGGCGTCCAGGAGGCATCCGAACCAGATGCCCGAGCCACCTCAGCTGGCTCCTCTCAACGCGGAGGAGCAGCGGCTCGACTCTGAGTCCCTCCCGGATGACCGAGCTTCTCACCCTATCTCTAAGGGAGAGCCCGGACACCCTGCGGAGGAAGCTCATTTCGGCCGCTTGTATCCGGGATCTCGTTCTTTCGGTCACGACCCACAGCTCGTGACCATAGGTGAGGGTTGGAACGTAGATCGACCGGTAAATCGAGAGCTTTGCCTTTTGGCTCAGCTCTTTCTTCACCACGACGGACCGATACAGAGTCCGCATCACTGCAGACGCTGCACCGATCCGCCTGTCGATCTCCCGCTCCATCCCACCCTCACTCGTGAACAAGACCCCAAGATACTTGAACTCCTCCACTTGGGGCAGGATCTCATCCCCGACCTGAAGACGACACTCCACCCTTTTCCGACTGAGGACCATGGTCTCGGATTTGGAGGTGCTGATCCTCATCCCAGCCGCTTCACACTCGGCTGCGAACCGCTCCAGTGAGAGCTGAAGGCCCCGGCCTGATGAAGCCAACAGCACCACATCATCTGCAAAGAGCAGAGATGCAATGTTGAGGCCACCAAACCGGAACCCCTCCACGCCTCGGCTGCGCCTAGAAATTCTGTCCATAAAAGTTATGAACAGAATCGGTGACAAAGGGCAACCTTGGCGGAGTCCAACCCTCACCGGAAACGAATCCGACTTACTGCCGGCAATGCGGACCAAACTCTGGCAACGGTCGTACAGGGACCGAACAGCCCGTATCGAGGGGCCCGGCACCCCGTACTCCCGAAGCACCCCCCACAGAAATCCCCGAGGGACACGGTCGAACGCCTTCTCCAAATCCACAAAACACATGTGGACTGGTTGAGCGAACTCCCACGCACCCTCGAGGATCCTGCGGAGGGTGTAGAGCTGGTCCACTGTTCCACGGCCAGGACGAAAACCACACTGCTCCTCCTGAATCCGAGATTCGACCTCCCGACGGACCCTCCTCTCCAGCACCCCTGAATAGACCTTACCAGGGAGGCTGAGGAGTGTGATCCCTCTGTAGTTGGAACACACCCTCCGGTCCCCCTTCTTAAAAAGGGGGACCACCACCCCGGTCTGCCAATATTGTACAGTACACATGTATTATATTTTCCAACAATACTTAACCATATTTCTAATTTCATATGTACCTGGCTTTTGGATAAAAATGTTTATCTTTATTAACAACCAGGTCCTCTTCCTGTACCATTTATGTTCCTTGACTGAAACACTGTCTTAGGATTTAAAAAAGTGATACAGTACAACAGCCTCGGAAGTCGGAACACCATATAGAATCGCACAGTTTACATTACATATGTAATTCAGTGCAATGCTAATTAAATTCAGTTGTATTTATTGCTGACTTTGTCAATGTTGATGACTGTCAGTATGTTATAATTAAAAAAACTAAAAGAACCTGTGCTTTAAAGATCCTTTTGGATTACTATTACTGTGACTGGGTTTGGGTCCTTTAAGAGGTCAGTTGCTATGTTCCTTTATTTTGGAACAGGGTTGGGCTTGGCGGGGTGTCTTTCAGTTTTCTGGTTGCTCAGTGACACATCACCAGGACGTTTACTTTCTTTCTATACCAGTTCGTTGGGCACTCAACCACTGCTGCGTCCAGCCCTGCTCTTTGTTGATGTGGTTCACCATCTCTTGGGTGATTTTGATTTGTACTTTTATATATAAAGACATTTCCTTTGCCACATCTGTGTCTTGTCTGCTCCTGGGTCCAAATTTTGCTCCTCACGTCACAGTCATGGACTCAACAGACTTGAGAGACAATCCACCAAGCCGTCAGCACTGCTCAGCAGATACGAACGCCTCCTGAGAGAGGTTATGGACTCTGCTCAGTCTTTCCAGCACCATCAACTCAATGGTCGCCCAGTTGACGCCCGAGGCTTGCCTTCAGACCTCCAGCCCATCTCTTCACCTCCAATCAGTAAGTGAGCATCAGACCTGCTACAGCTTTGCCTTTTCACCAGGAACCCAACATTACATCGCATGAACATTGTTCAGGAGAGGTAGGAACGTGTTGCATATTGAGCTGAACTGGTATTTGGTTTTCGATGAGAACCTAGTGCTTATGCGGATGTTGGTGCCTAGTTGGCTTCTGTTATTAACTGGCTTTGAGGAATCAAAGTCAAAGACATTAAAATCGGTGCAGTCTTTGTTGTCGGAGATACATTGAGACTTTGATCAGCCGTTTATTAATCAGTGCTCTGGCAAATAGCTAATGTCATTACATCAGAGCTCTTATTCAACTGCAGATGATGCCATCAAATTCAGGATTTTAAGTGTCTGAGAATGGTTGGAAAGAGGTCGGACAAAAGACAACTATCGCATGAGAGAACGCCACCGGAACACTAGACCTGCCCGCACCTCCTCCCCTCGTGCGGCGACTCTTCAACTGGTCGCCCAGCTTTCTACCCAGCTGCCCTCCAACCTAAACAATAGAAATTCATTTCCTGAATAATCTATCTAAAGTTTCATATTTAACAAAAAATCAGGAACATTACAGCAGGACGGCGTGCAGCATTTTATATATATTAGAGAAAACGGATAACTGCAGTAACCACTAAAATCAAAACAATACAATTACACAATTAATGCTTCAAATAATACATCAAATACAAAATGATTAACTTAGCAGTTAAATTTCAACAGTGTACAATGTATACACATACACTCCTGATAAAAATCTTAAGACCAGTTAAAAAATTGCAAGAATTTGCATTTTGCACTGTTGTATCTTAAGAAGGTTCTAAGTAGAGTTTCAGAATACAAAAAGAAGAAATGGGAACAAGAGACCAAATGTTTTGAGCAGGCAATTTATTGAAAAGAACAATTTAACTGAAATGGGCTGTTCATCAGCTGATCAAAAGTTTAAGACCACATCCTATAAAAGCCCAAATCTGTGCAAAAATTTGGATTCCATGTCATTTTCTGTCAAGTAATCACACTGTCAAGACCTTTTGATGGGAAAAGCAAAAAAAAACTCACTGCCTTCGAACGTGGCAGGATTGTTGAGCTGCATAGACAAGGCCTCTCACAACATGCCATCGCTGCTGAGTTTGGACGCAGTAAGACAGTCATTTCTTAAAAGATCCTGAGGTTTATGGATCAAAAAAATCAAGTGGTAAGACCCAAAAAAATCTCACCGGCACTGAGCCGGAGGATCCGAATGGCTGTCCGTCAAGACACGGGACGATGCTCATCCCAAATTAAGACCATTACTGGTGCTGACTGCAGCCCAATAACCCTCAGACGGCATCTGCAAAGGAACGGCTTCAAAAACAAAAAACATCTTCAAAGGCCACGTCTCCTTCAACGCCACAAAGTTGCCCATTTGGCCTTTGCAAGGGAGCACCATGGGAGCAAACATGGGACGTTCAAAGTTGGAAGAAAGTTTTATTCTCTGATGAGAAAAAAATTAACATTGATGGTCCTGATGGCTTCCAACGCTACTGGCATGACAAGGAGATGCCACCTGAAATTTTTTCAACACGGCACAGCGGAGGGGGCGCCATCATGATCTGGGATGCTTTTTCCTTCAATGGAACAATGGAGCTCCAGGTTGTGCAGGGGCGTCAAACAGCAGCTGGCTACATGGAGATGTTGCAGCGGGCATCCCTCATGACTGAGGGCCTTCGTCTGTGTGGTGATGACTGGGTTTTTCAGCAGGACAATGCTGCAATTCGCAATGCCCGTCTGACAAAGGATTTTTTTTCAGGAGAATAACATCACTCTTTTGGATCATCCTGCATGTTCCCTTGATCTAAATCCAATTGAGAACATTTGGGGATGGATGGCAAGGGAAGTTTACAAAAATGGACATCAGTTCCAGACAGTGGATGCCCTTCGTGAAGCCATCTTCACCACTTGGAGCAACATTCCTACAAGCCTTTTGGAAACACTCGCCAACACGAATTTTTGAAGTGATCAACAATAATG
Organism: Festucalex cinctus; assembly: GCF_051991245.1. NCBI lineage: Eukaryota > Metazoa > Chordata > Actinopteri > Syngnathiformes > Syngnathidae > Festucalex > Festucalex cinctus. Next base: position 5,207,607 of record NC_135413.1, read on the forward strand.
GTGGAGACATTACTGAGTCTGTTTTTGAGACTTTAATTTCTGTTTTAGGGCTTTTTTTGAGCTATGGTCTTAAACTTTTGATCAGCTGATGAACAGCCTATTTCAGTTAAACTGTTCTTTTCAATAAATTGCCTGCTCAAAACATTTGGTCTCTTGTTCCCATTTCTTCTTTTTGCATTCTGAAACTCTACTTAGAACCTTCTTAAGATACAACAGTGCAAAATGCAAATTCTTGCAATTTTTTTTTTTGCAAACTGGTCTTAAGATTTTGATCAGGAGTGTATGTACACAATTTCCAAATAAGGCGGGACAGCAAACATTTTATTTCCACTGGCCATTTTTTCTCTGAAGACAGATTTTCAAAGATCGAAATACAAATGATTAACAACATCACTCACCATTAGCTACGTTAACGGGCCGTGGTCGTCGTAATCAAACTAGTTTCACTAGTAGTAAGTATGACAGTAACGTAACAGCACAGTGCAATGCTATAAACACAGTTCTTGTCTGCGCATTACTGGACATAATCTGGCAATGACAGTGTTGCTGACCGTCTTCCTCATCGCTGATATTACCGGTACTCTACTAGACAGTGAAACGCTTGGATGCTACGTTCATAGCAACAACGCTAAGCCTATGCAAAAGACACCAGCTTCCCTAGCATGAGTGTATGTTAGTAAAACCTCACTTGTCTGCTCCGAAGCAGGTGATCCGGTGGCGGCACGGTTTTGAAGCCTGTGTAGGTGGGGCTCGGACCGTGGAGGAGTTGCCACCGTTAACATCAATACTGAACCTCCACATCAAAATAACAGTATGAAAACTATAGGACATTTACTACAACCCATATCGCAATCTGGCCACACTACTTTGGCACAGGAAGGTGTCAAGTGTCAAATTCTGATCCTCACATTACAAATGTTTAGCTTTTTCTATTACAAAAAAAAGTTAGTTTTTAATGAGCTCAATGTAAGAAAGTTATGGGAATATCTGGTACGAATATTAATCTGAAGATGGATCAATCTATCACTGGTGTCAGGCCGAAACCTTGTAACTTCAAAATAGTCATTTTTTTCAGGAGACATGTTTGTTTATCCATGCAAACAATAAAAATACAAATATTCCTTACCTTTCTAAAATATCTGTTAATTGGAGGATATTGTAAAACTGAAGTAGGTACACCACATGCAGATTTGGTAGTTTCTGCAAACACACAACCACAATTATTTTCATTTAGAACATCCAGTACGTTCATTAAGATATGAATACTGACATTTTACAATAAATTACTGAAGAAAGAATTATATGGCAATTTAATTTATGAGGTGATTTTAGTATAACTAGTTACACAATAATAACTTTGGTATATTCAGTATAATAGTCCCGAAGTCGCTAAATTGTTCTGTGTTCCGTCCACTTAATTTTAACATTCATTCACTTCCGCCGTCCACACTGGTGAAGTCACGTGATCACGGAGTTGCAAATAGTCAATAACAAATGAACAATCATTTTGTTTTGTTTTTGTTATACAGTATAATTAACTTTTTATTTCATAAATTACATTGTGTATAGCAGAACACTGTATTTTCTTGTCAGGATGCATTTTCAGGTGGGCAAATTTAAGTTAATACCCACATTTTTCAATTTCTTTTTTTTTCTGGTAGGCATTTTTTTTTTTTTTTTTTTTTTTTTTTTTTTTTTTTTAATATATTGATTTTGACTTTTCCCACAGATGAACAACATGGAAAAAACCTTTTGGGGGGTTATCTCATGTTTTTATTTGTTATAGTGGACACCAGGATAGTATGGCTGTATTTAATATTTTTACCATGAACATCATGCAAATCTTGCGAATGTGATTGGGTAGCTAGGATACAATCACGAAACAAATGTTGTCATCGTCCAAATTATGTGTTTTTATTGGTTTATACACGCAAATATGTCATGTCCACTGCAATCATCTAGGGGTCCGAAGGGGTTTGTTTAAACTTAGTATGTCTGAATGGGTTGCATTCTCTTTTAGCAAGGCTAAATAGATTTACATACATCCATTTTCCGAAGCGCTTTTTCCTCGCAAGGGTCCGGAAAAAAAGAAAGACAACATTTACTGTTATTTTGAGAACATTTATCGTGCAGACCTCAAATTTCAAAATCAAAACTTAGGACTATTGTGAAAACAAGCAAACATCACTGATTATAAATATGTTATACTGTACTAAATTAAATACATACATACACACCTACTGTACATACAGTACATAGGCCACTTCTTATGGCTGACATATTGTATGTTGTAGCACACAGTTGTCAAACTCAGGCCCAGGGACCAGATAACGCGGCCCATGAAAGCAAAAAAGCAAATGATCTCCTTTTAAAATAAATGTAAAATACGTGTGTGTGTTTGTGTGTGAACAGTAGTGTTGTTCCGATACCGTTTTTTGGCTCCCGATACCGATACCCAGCTTTGCAGTATCGGCGGATACCGATACCATACCGATACTTTCATTTTTTTTTTCCTCAACATGAAAAAGCTGTCCTGCCACTGGTTCAGAGCAGTCAAGGGCCAATAGGATATCTTAGATCGGCATGCAGTGAACATGTCACATATCAGTGAATGTTGTGCACCAGCAAGACACAAGATGCTGCATCCAAAATCCTATATTAGCTTTGGAATTAATGGTATCGGCATGTTACTTGTGAGTAGTCACCGATACCGATACCACTGTTTTTATGCAGTATTGGCACCTCTGCCGATACCAGTATCGGTATCGGAACAACACTAGTGAACAGTTTCCACTGACTTGTAATTTCAAAAGTAGTTTGTCATCAATTTATTGTGTTATTTAACATGAGGCAATCATACATTTATGGATTCAGTCATAATGGCTCTCAGAAATGTAGCTTAGAGTTAAAATTAATCACAAGGTGTGGTACTAACAAAATTCATTTGCAAACTCCATCCATCCATCCATTTTCTAGACCGCTTATTCCTCAAGGGTCGCGGGGGGTGCTGGCGCCTATCTCAGCTGGCTCTGGGCAGTAGGCGGGGGACACCCTGGACTGGTTGCCAGCCAATCGCAGTCATTTGCAAACTCCCCAAGTAAATTGAGCACTCGTGTGGCCACAATGGTACACTTGGCATTTATGCTATGTTTAACAATCGCTGAGCTGCTTAGTATGGCTTAAGCAATGTTCTCCTGTTAATTACTACTCGACCTCCTTTCGTGGGAATAAGTCTTGTCAGAATTGTAAGTTATCCGCCGCCATGACCGCGATGATTAGTGACTTTTAGCATAGCAGCTGCACATCGTGTTTAGCCAGGCTAACTTGCTAGCCGCAGTCAGGATCTGAAGGACTTGACAGCACTGTCAGACGCACTTGAAGACATTTTTTTTTTTTTACACAGACAAGGATTCGATGACATCAACATTATCACAACTGGTTGGTAAAGACGGAAATCTTGTCAGCCAATCAAAAGCCACGTTACTTACAGGTTAACCGGGTGATACTTACTCCCTTTCCAGAACATATTCAACTCATCCCTAATCAGGAATAAATGGCAACTGCACATAACAAAAGACATTTGGAACATTTGCCGTGTCTGCATGTGTAAACAGACATAAAATATATATTTTGTTTATGCTAAACATTTTATATTTTCAGAAATTTTAAGTTGTTTAAAAAAAATAACATGCAGTCTACATTAAACTTTCCACACACCTGATCCTTCCTGTACTCCTGCCAGAGTCCCTTGGGGCAAAGGGCTCCGTGAGATAGCAGTTCTCTGGTAGACTCAAACAGAATACCCACCTCGACCTGTACACATCAATAGACTTAAATAAAGCGAACAAACTCCAAGATTTCCTAGATAATATTAACAACAATATTAATGACAACACAGATGGAGTAAAGCTTTCTACACCGTTAATTTACCATCTAGGAGCAAAGGTACCCTGATATATGGAAATTTTGAAATTTTTTACGATATTATCAGTGAGTGGATTTTCACGTAAATTAAATGGAAACACCCTTCAAACTGTAGTACCTTTATATCATAAAAAAAAAAGTCTAGCTTCACAAATCATAGTAGTAGAAAGGAAGTTGAAACAAAAACAAGTAACATATATATTGCATAATATAATAATAATCTCTCTGTTGTATATACAAGGTTAAGAGGCTAGTTCTGACATTTGTCCAGTGAACACAACATACATATACACAGAGACCAACCTACAGGAATTCACTTTACAGAACAATTTATGATCACGAGAAGCCAAAATTCAGCCTGTTTGAACAATTTAACTAATGTTTTTTTAAATATCTGAAACAATCAGTGTTACGGCTGAAACGAATTAGCATTCAGTAATTTCTGTAACATAATATGGACGGACCATCTGTAACATGTGACATACAGCTCTGCATACACCACTGGAGCAATTGGGTAGCTTTTCCAATGCAAGGGAACACTGGTGGTGCATTTAACATTGACATTAGTAATTCTGGTGTAACCAGGTGTGAAACAAAGTTGATTGTAAAGGTGTGGGGGTGTAATTTCATGATAGTGTAATTAATTGAATTAACTTTTAGTAAATGATCCAAATAACTACAGTGATGATCAGACAAATTAATAATACACAACTTAATAATCCAGAAAAATACTAACTCTCTGAGAAGCATCGAGAAGTTCTCTCATCTTGTCACCCTCAATTCCAGTAATCACGTTGAGTCTCTCGAGTACCAATTTCACTGACAGTGTTGCTAACGGGACACCAAGCTGCCCAGCTTGATGGCTCAACCCACAAACTGTGAACAGAAAACCCAGTCACAAGAGTCATCACACCCATTATGTTTCTTTTAAACACTGCTATCATTTTCCAAAAGCTCCTGCAAGCAAACACTGATGCTATAGAATTGTTAGGTATGTCTATGAAGCATTTTAAATGAGGCCAAGAAACATAAATCTTACCCAAATGTGAACCTCCAACAGCTAATGGGATCCCTTGAGAGTTCACATGACTTTGCTCATCTACCCCAGTGTTGAAAGGATTGCTTGGATTTGGATTCTAGAAAAACAACATTAACTACTATTACATATCATACGTCTGAACATGTCTCACTCTCAACTCTCAAGTACATAATTAATCAGAACTACAAAAGATGACAATTTTTTTGTAATTGCAATTTTAGACAAATTGCAATTACATTATTTATCACATACCCATTTTAAAGTTTAATGAAACTACACAATTTTATAAACCTCTTATGGACATCACTTACTCACCCCAATCTCCTTGAATAGGCTGCAGAGATCCAGCTGCTGCTCTAACAGGTGGATCACTGCCTCCTGCAGCTCACCGTCTCCTTTCTTAGGTTTCTTTACAACACGGCCAGCTGTAAAAATAAGCAGGCAGTTGAACCAAAACGTGGTTTGACGTTTTCAAAAGGTTTAGGAAGTATGGCGCTCACACAAATAAAACTGGACCACGTTACATAATTACTAAGTCATTTCAATTATTTTTGGGCGCATATATTTACATACAAAGTACAGGTAACGTGCTGTTTACATTCATGTAGGTAGTGGTTCATCTGGAAATTTTAGATATTTTATTGATGACTGGAGATGATGTTATTCCCACGAGCAATACTGATTTTGATCATATTTTCAAGGAAAAATTGCCGTTTCAGTTGCTTATGACTCACCAAGAAGGCTCGACAAATTTCTTTTCTGAGGGACAGAGTCACACGAAGCACTCAGTGACATTTCAGTGAACTACGGAAAGTACTTTCCACCTTTTAAATTAACACAAAGACGTTGTGTGTATGTTTCTATGATAAATTACTGTTTCTGTAAGTTCGCTGTCGCAACTGAGACTACTGTTACGGTTCAACTTGTCCTCCATGTTTTTCCCCGATCTGGCGCTCTTCTTTCTCATTGGCTGATGCCAGAGCCAATCAGCTGATGATCTGGAAAGGAGGTACCACTAGTCGGAGTTTTTGCTGGTTGAAGACATGCACACCTAACCGCCATCTAAAACCGGGAGTCCCCGGTTGAAAGCACTGTAAATAAATACAGTATATTCAACGCAGATTTTTCCAAAGTCTCAGAAGGCGTCGCTCCAATTTTCTCTCGAAATCCAGTCTCCATCTCGTTTTACAAACGATATGTTTATATCTCTTCAGACGATATGCATACATAACAGTGCGCTCCTTCGAGCTGCGTGCGGACGGTGGTGCTATGGAGAGAAATTTGTGTCTTTATTTTCAATCAAACAAAAAAGGAATTTGCAATCAAAAAAAAATTTCAATCAAACAAAAAGGGGATTTGCAATCAAAAAAAAAATTCAATCAAACAAAAAGGGGATTTGCAACCTCAAATAAATTTTAATCAAACAAAAAAAGGTTTTCATATAAAATAAAAATTTGCAAACAAAAAAAAACATTTCAAACATGGATTTGAATTTTAATAAAATCTTTTGCAAGCATTTTTTTCGTTTTGTTTGCGAATCTGTATTTTGGTTGCGAATCTGTTTTTTGGTTGCGGATCTGTTTTTTGATTGAAACCTGTTTTTTGGTTGCGAATCTTTTTCTGTGTTGTGTGGGCGGGGTCCTCCGTTCAACCGATGATAGAAGCCTTGTCATTGGTCAGCTTGGAAGCCGCTGCGACAACTTTCATTGGTCAGATAGGAATGGGGGTGTGACAATGTTCGTCTGACTATTTCCTGGTTCATTTTGTCCAGTCGCCGCCAGCATCGAGGTAAATATGACCCCCCCCCCCCCCCCCCCCCCCCTTCTAGTTTTCCGTTTTGTTTATCTGACATTTATCTAAAAGCAACCCTTGATCTATCGTTTATCCGGTGATTTGTTCTAACCATTACAATTAACGTAATCACTCACTCAGCATTGCTTAGCCATGTTAGCTAGCTCGGTAACTGATGGTCCGATACATGAGTCAGTCATGAAGCTATGTTGTTGGCAGTCAAAACACAAATATACGGCTAATTTGGGATAGCTGTTAGGATGAAGTTTTGTTTTTGTTTTTTTATACTCATAAAGAAACATTTGCATTTGTTTCACATACAGGCAGGGCTGGGAATCGAATTTATTTACACTAGCTGCTTTCCCTAAATCTTGGATGTTTGAAGTAGAGATTAAATTCGTGATAATTCTGTGATTATTATTTATTGGTCCTGGTTGTTTACTGTATGAGTCAGATTGAAACAGAAGGGGAATCTGAGTTGTAGGTGTACTTTTGCAATTACACTGACTAGATTTTTTCTTTTAGAGTGCGAGCAGACCAAGGGGTAGAAAATGTAGACATAGCGAGATGCATGTTTACTGTAAGAGGAGCAGGCCAGGGCAGTTTTATTGCTGGTAAAAGCGTACATAACCAGAGGAAAAAACTTTATATGAGTAAAAGTTCTTGGAGTTGCTGTAGCTTTCATAAATGTATTTGATATTACAGATCCAGCAAGCTGAAGAGACACTACCCTTGGACCATCACGGTGACCACGGGATCGTTATACCTGACATCCACTGTCGTTTACCTGAGGAAAGACTTGTTGCTTTACGGTAAAGCAATCCAAACAAGGAGTCCTTGAGTTTTGGTCGCGTCATTTATTTGCAGACTCTCAATGTTGCTTCTAGTGCTAGTGTCTCGCGGCCCAAAGGGTCATTTAAATTTATGTAAAAAATGAAAATAAATTCCTGTGTAAAACAGTTTGACTTTTATTTCATAAAAAAAAGCATGCATATGAACTAACAACCAGTCAATTATTCAGCATTTTATAGATTTTATACAGACATTTTTCTCAAGAAATGATTGGCCTGCCAACAAGAAATCAAGAAAGCTCAGAAAATGAACTGTTAAACTTAAAACAAACATTTTGGTAGGAACAGCCTGTAATTACTCAAAAAAAATGAAATGGATGTGATTTTTTATTTTTTTTCCCTTTCAATTACACTGTGTCAAATCTGGCATCAAAGGTGATAGCAGTCAGTAGATGTGATTTAAAGGAATGGTAATCACTCATATGAGCAGTTGGAAATGTAATGGTGTTTGTGCAGGGGGTAACATAATGTGTGACCTGGCATTTGTACCTCACAATTGTGGTAAAAGTTTATTGATATTTTAAATTGCTCTCTGTCTGACATAAGCAGGTGCTTGTGGCCCTGCTCAGTTATCCACAGCATCACCTCATGAAGAGAGGTGACCAACCACCAACTTCATCTTCTGCATCTAAAAAGTAAAGAAAAGTGTGCTTGAATTAAGTACCAAACATGTAAAAAAAATAAATTCTGACAAAGTTATGTTTGACACATGTTTTGAACATTATTGAAACAGGAAAACTACAATGAAACAATCACAGGAACTAAATGTATTTATATTACGTAATTTGTCACTTCCTCTGTATTTCAAACACCCAAGACATAATAAATGTAGCAGAGGCTACTTATTTCAATGACCAGAACTTCTCATAAGTGATTAATAATTAGCATTTTATTAATATAATGATGTAATGATTCCCAGCCCTGCCTGTATGTGAAACAAATGCAAAGGTTTCTTTATGAGTATAAAAAAAAAAAAACTTCATCCTAACAGCTGTTATGTATATTTGTGTTTTGACTGCCAACAACATAGCTTCATGACTGACTCATGTATCGGACCATCAGTTACCTAGCTAGCTAACATGGCTAAGCAATGCTGAGTGAGTGATTACGTTAATTGTAATGGTTAGAACAAATCACCGGATAAACGATAGATCAAGGGTTGCTTTTAGATAAATGTCAGATAAACAAAACGGAAAACTAGAAGTGGGGGGGGGGGGGTCATATTTACCTTGATGCTGGCGGCGACTGGACAAAATGAACCAGGAAATAGTCAGACGAACATTGTCACACCCCCATTCCTATCTGACCAATGAAAGTTGTCGCAGCGGCTTCCAAGCTGACCAATGACAAGGCTTCTATCATCGGTTGAACGGAGGACCCCGCCCACACAACACAGAAAAAGATTCGCAACCAAAAAACAGGTTTCAATCAAAAAACACATCCGCAACCAAAAAACAGATTCGCAACCAAAAAACAGATTCGCAAACAAAACGAAAAAAATACTTGCAAAAGATTTTATTAAAATACAAATCCATGATTGAAAGGTTTTTTTTTGTTTGCAAATTTTTATTTTATATGAAAACCCTTTTTTGTTTGATTAAAATTTATTTGAGGTTGCAAATCCCCTTTTTGTTTGATTGAATTTTTTTTTTGATTGCAAATTCCTTTTTTGTTTGATTGAAAATAAAGACACAAATTTCTCTCCATAGTGGGCAAAGTGTCTGACGAAAGTGACTGATGAGCATATAGGTAGGAGAGCGTGTTGGTTTTTGAGAAATTCGGCACGACTCCATCCGAATTTTTTGTGAATATTTGTTTGTTTGTTTGTTAACTGACCCTAATTCGGGACTACTACATTTTTTTCATTTTTTTATTTATTTATTTATTTAGTTTAACCTGGCCCTAATTACTCTTGATTTCCATTGCACGCAGCAGGCATCTTTTAACAAATCATAATTACAGAATACAGACTACTCTGCAACAAATTTAGAGCACAAAAGTGATCCTCATGCCCAGCCGTGAATTCGTGGCTAGAAGATAAAAATCCAAACCCACACAATTTTGATTCATAGTCACAAGAAAACATTCTAATCTACAAAATTTTAATTTGTACCCAAACAATTTTTATTTGTACTCACGGGGAAATAACATAAACTACATAACATAAATTATTACTACAAATTGTTAATCATGCATTTGTCTTTTGTCCATATCTTACTCCATAGCCCCATGCTGCTGATAGGGTCTAGCAGTCGAGCTGAATGATACAACCCCGAGCAAAAAGTATGGAATCACCAGTCTTGGACGAGCACTCACTCGGACGTTTTATTCTGTAGATCAAACTCAGATAAAAAAGCATGAAACAGCCATAAGGTCATTCCAAAGTGTAACATCTTGGCTTTCAGAAACAAAAAAAAACATTGTGCTGGTCAGTAAATGTTACTTTTATAGCGCAAGTGCAGGGAAATAAATATGGAATCACTCCATTCTGAGGAATAAAATATGGAATCATGAAAAACAAAGAAAAAACATTCAAAACACATCACTAGTATTTAGTTGCACCACATCTGGCTTTTATGACAGCTTGCAGTCTCTGAGGCATGGACTTGATGAGTTACAAACAATATTCTTCATCAATCTGGTGACAGCTCTCTTTGATTGCAGTTGCCAGATCATCTTTGCAGGTCGGAGCCTTGCTGTGGACCATTTTTTTTTTTCAATTTCCACCATAGGTTTTCAATTGGGTTGAGATCTGGGTTATTTGGAGGCCATGACATTGACTGGATGTGTCTTTCTCCAAGGAATGCTTTCGCAGTTTTTGCTCTGTGGCAAGATGCATTGTCATCTTGGAAAATTATTTTTCTTTTTTTTTTTCAATTGAAGGGATAAGAAAGCTGTCCAAAATGTCAATGTAAACTTGTGCATTTATTGAAGATTTAACCACAGCCATCTCCCCAGTGCCTTTGCCTGACATGCAGCCCCATATCATCAAGGACTGTGGGAATTTGGATGTTTTCTTTCTTTGTAAATCTCACTGGAACGGCACCAAACAAAAGTTCCAGCGTCATCACCTTGTCAAATGCAGATTCGTGATTCATCACTGCAGATAACCTTCATCCAGTCATCCACAGTCCATGATTGCCTCTCCTTAGCCCATTGCAGTCTTGTTCTTTTTTGTTTAAGCGTCAATGATGGTTTCCTTTTAGCTTTCCTGTATGTAAATCCCATTTCCTTGAAACCATTTTGCACAGTTCTGACACATAGATTGACTCCAGCTTGCTCCCATTTATTCTTCATTTGTCTTATTGTGCATTTTCTGTTTGCAAGACATATGGCCTTTAGTTGTTTGTCTTGACGCTTAGATGTCTTCCTTGGTCTACCAGTACGCTTGACTTTAACAACCTTCCCATGCTGTTTGTACTTGGTCCAGATCTTCGATGCAGCAGACTGTGAACAGCCCACATCTTTGCCAACCATACGTGTAGAGTTACCTTCTTCGAGATGTTTGATAATCCTGTCTTTGGTCTCAAGAGACATCTCCCTTGTTGGAGCCATGATTATTGATAATCCACTTGGTCCAGCAGCCCTCCAAGGTGTGATTACTGCACTGTTTTTAACTGCTGACTAACGAGCAGCTGTCATTTGAGGCAGGTGCCCAATTAAGGAAAGGAAATTGACTGGGTGTGTCTTTATTTTCTGCTCAAGTCCATGCCTCAGAGACTGCAAGCTGTCATAAAAGCCAGATGTGGTGCAATAAACACTCGTGATGTGTTTTGATTGTTTGTTTGTTTTTGTCTGTTTTTCCATATTCCATATTTTTTTCCTCAGTATGGAGTGATTCCATATTTATTTTACTGTACTTGCTCTATAAAAGTAACATTTACTGACCAGCACAATGTTTTTTTCTTCATTTCTTTTAGTGTTTCTGAAAACCAAGATGTTGCACTTTGGAATGACCTCACGACTGTTTCATGCTTTTTATCTGAGTTTGATCTACACAATAAAACATCTGAGTGAGTGCTCGTCCAAGACTGGTGATTCCATACTTTTTGCTAGGGGTTGTAGGTGAAATATTAGACCACTTCAAATGATCTGCGAACACTTTTTAAATTAATTAATTTCAATGAAAAATTTCAAGTACATTAGTCCTTTAATCCTTACGACAAGGATTAATCGATAAGAACCTTATCGATTGCATAATTGTGACTTGTGATGAAATAAATGATGTTCATTATTCCAGTGACAGTGAAATAAAGTTGTTTTATTCTATACTATTTAAAATGCTTTTTAATTTTATTTATTGCATTTTTTGTGATATAAAAACAAATGAGAACAATATAAATCATTCCAAAACTTTTCCCACCAATGATGTTCCTTAACCTGTACAAGGTAATTGTATTAAAAAAATATAATAAAAATAATAATAATGATAATAATAATAATAATAATAAAGGTGGTAGCGCAAGTGTGCAACACCCTCCAACTAAATGTGGCCATGGTCACCAGGCTGTCACCATGTCAAGGGCGTGCATACTTGCAAAAATACATAGGTTCTGTCTCCCAATTTTACTTCCTCTTAAAAAAAAATATATATATATATATTTATTTTTTTTTTGCAGGGTTGTATAGTTGAGAGGTTACACTGATGGTGGAATAATTTCTTTTTTAAATGATCTTTGTCTCAGGTTTCAGTCGTAAATCACAAAAAAATTGTATTTGTGTGTCGAAGTGGGGCTACTGATGCAATCAATGAAGTATTTGTGTTTGCCCTTCCAAAATGCTCCACAGCAAAATCGCTAGTGTTAGCTTAACACCGAGCGTCCACACCCAGGAGTGTAAATTGGACACTTTTCAAAGTGTTTTTTGTTTTGTTTTGTTTTTCACTTAACCAGTGTTACTCCATCACTTAATTTTTTTTGTCCTGACAAGTGTTCGAATAACACTGTTTACACCAGATTTCACCAAACACTGGAAATCTAACACAGATTTGCTGTGTAGATGTGGAAAGATGATGTACATTTCCAAAACCTTTGTAAAAACACGTTATAGGAGGAGACGCCCAAATTTCTCCACTGAGGGCCACATACAGGAAAATGAAAGGAAGGAGAGGGCCACCTCACCTTCTGTTTGTGAAACATGCTAAAACATTACAAAATACTGGAGGTCAACATATGCAGCTACTCATAGTATTCAAATCTCCCCCTCCCCTTCTCAGCTTAGTGTTATGGATGACAAGGCAAACAGTATTATTACTGTGACTTTTTATTTTTAAAAGTATGGTATCTTGTAACATTTAAATTTCATTTTCCAAAATAAAAATAGCCAATATATTGCAACATTCAACTGGAAAAAAAAAAAAAAAAAAAAAAAGTATAATAGTCTAAATAGTGTGATTCGATTTCAAAGGCCTCAGTTCCATGTGAAGAAAAACAGCCCCAAATCGAGGCTTCACTTAGCTAATAGTGTTGACTTGAGTTAGTGCCAAATACTTTTTGGAATTATGGCGATAAATTTAATTGGTTTCACTGGACCATAACTTTTTCCAAACACAACGTGGGGAAATGTGTTACTGTCTGATAAAACCAAGGTTGACTTTTAAGAGCCAGTATTAAACACAAAACTTTCAGGTTACTGCTAGAAAGCACTTTAAATGTCGTGTAAACTGTGTGTTGCTGACTTCCACTTAACATGACATAACATGTTTAAATATGACAAAGCCACATCCGCGTTGAGAGGAAGCGCATACTTGTGCAACCACATGATTTCATGTTTTTAAATCTACTTCTTATAAAGAATAAAAAACTATATATTTTGTTAATCAGGTTGTTACAGGTTACGTTATTGGTGGTAATTTTTTTCAATGATTTGTCTTCTTCTCATTTTAAAAATTATAACCTAGGATTTGAACAGGGGTGTGTTGACTTCATATGCACAATACATATTTTTACTTACAGCAGCTACATCTAGCTGACTAAAAAGGTGCAAGTTGTGTTTTCAAAAGCACGCGCACGCACACAGTCAAAAAAGCTGTTTTATCGTTTTTTTCTTCTTCATTTTTCATCTTTAATATTCAAGTATGTGGATACACAGATCCATAAAACACAATCAATAGCAAATAACTTAAAAACATGTAACAATCCCCCCCACCACACACTTTTACAATTCCCCCACCACTGGATAAGACACGGTGAACCGCTTGTTGTAAACATGATACAAATCAATCTGCGTCTTGTTTACAAAAGTAATTTAGTAGAAAAATATATTGTATTTTTTTCTTGGGAATTGTTACACTTTGTAGCTCACAGTATAATACACACAGAAATGAGAAATAGAGCTCTGGAGGGTATAAGGCCATTGGTTTTCATGAAAAATATGAAAAGGACAATGTACAAAAAAAAGTCAGCCAAAAGTCCTGTTCAAAACTGAAAACCACCAGGCATGCAAATTGGTACAAGTTGCTTTTTTTTTTTTTTTCCCCCACGGGTAGATTTAGAAGGTTCCTTTTTCCAAAAATGGCAGCTACAATCAGGTGTCACTTCTTGGGACAGTGGGCCCACACAACCAGTGGTGGGTGTAATATGCCAGAACTACCAGAAGCATCTCAGAGGTGCTGGCCAAGGCCACGATGAAAGGCGCTTGTGACGCAAAGTCGGCCTCCATCCGGCGGAACGACAGCTGCATAACAGCGAGGGCCAGCAAGCTGTTCTGGACACCCACTTCAATGCTCACAGTCTTCCTCTGCGCTGGCGCCAGGCCCACCAACTTAGCCAGAACTGCCCCGACCAACAACCCAAGCAAAGGCACCGTCACGCCGACAACCACGATCGGAGGCCGGACGTTGGCCAGTATGGATGCGCCCATCTGGTAGGCCATGAAGATGCCGCCGACGATGAGCACGAAGCTGAAGGGCTTGATGAGTCCAAGCAACACACGAGTGAGGGCGGGCAGGCGTAGCTTGACCAGCATTCCAAGAGAAATGGGGATGGCGATGAAGAGGAGGGTGCCAAAAATCTTCACGAATGGCACATGTAGCGCCGCATGCACCCCCAGCAATCGTCCGTACAGCGCCGACGACAGCGGCATGGCGGCCACCGCCACCACTGTGGATACCAGGGTCATGGAGATAGCAAGGGTGACGTCCCCTCCGAGCAGCAGACTGTAAAGGTAGCCGCCTCCGCCTCCCGGGGCGGAACATGTGATCACCAGGCCCAGCGAGAGCGCTTTCGGCAGCGCGGCCAGCCGAGACACGCTGTAGGCATACAGCGGCATCACCAGGAACTGACCCAGCACCCCGAGGAGCAGCGGCACGGGGTTCTTCACGAGAGCCTTCAGTACCTCCACCTCCACCTTGCACCCAAAGGCACACTTGTTGACAAAGATGAGGGGGAGCAAAGCAAATAGCACAGGGTTCTCGGAGAAATGGGACAGTCCACCTGACTGGATGAGTTTTGTGGCCGGGTCATCACTCCCAGGAGCCACCACGATGCAGTAATCCGTTCTCTCCTCGATCAGAATGGGAACAGAGTCCTTGCTCAGGTCCAACAACTGGATCTCAAGCTGGGCCCTTCCTGGGAAACCCGAGCGGATACTGATGATGTAGCTCCTTGCAGGTCCCACATGGCCACTGTCTGTCACATTCAGGATGGAGAGGACCTCTGGGTCCAAGGAGCGTACTTTCAAAGTCTGTTTCCAGCTCTGTCGGCCTTTCCTGATGGCTGCTGGACTCCGGTATTGGCTGGAGATTACAATCACGCCTTTGGTGTTTTCGGGAAACTCGAATTCCTGTGACGAGCCGTCCCCGATTGTGATATATCTGCTGCTATCCGCAGTCAAATTGGAGGGCTTGCTGCTGTTGATGGTCTGATTCACAGTGGCCCACGCCCGGTCTGCTTCGCCGGTAACAAGGAACAGACAACAGATTGTAAATAGCGTCCTCATTGTATTCTCCGACAGGCGCCGTAGAGAAAAACTTCTCCACCGCCACGCTGTTACTCCGCGACGGCAAACGTTGTCATTGTTGTCTCCGATGCAAAACAAGAAGAGCGTTACCGATCGACATCGCGTACGCTTCCCATTTCATCGCGGCCATTATACCGGAACCTAAACATCACCCCGCCCTGTGCCGTCAGAGGCGTGCGTTTGACAACTGACCGGCTGCACACAGGAAATAAAACGACCCCTGCCCAAAAAAGGAAATAAAACAACCACGTATGTTTCACTTTCGTTTGCTGCTAAAATGTCCGACTCAATCTCCCGTATTCCTTTGTCTTTCGCACAGTTTAGGCACAATCTCTGCTGTTTGCTTGAGATAAATGGATATGTATGAGAGATGTTTTGAGATGTATAAAAATGGTTTTCTTTCCGGTTAGTGATTTCCAAAATAAAATAAATTAGAACGAGGCATTAAGAAAAACTAATTGAATTTAATGCCAGCTCTCAAATTGTATCCGCCCTCTTTGAAAATTATTATCACGACTGTAATTGAACCCTTACGACTCGAGTATTCCTTGTGAACTCTTACGACTCGAGTATTCCTTGGTAAGAAGAACACTGAAATGAATCCCCCAAAATAACAGTTGAAAATACAACCCTTATTTCTTATGTTTATTTTTTATACGCAGTTTCTATCAAAAACATACATATGCGTTACTTAAAATAGTGAAACCTCTTTTTAATGCATTTGGGTGGTCTCTGACTCTGTGACGACATATTACATCCTCATAATTTCATACTACAACCCACTTCCTGTGTGTTTGATAGGCAACAGCAAGTCTTCCTTTGTTGATAATATAAATGGGCTCTTTGCACAAATCCACTACTTACTGAACTCAACACCAGTCCTTCATTCCCTGTCTTTCATGAGTGGACAAGCTGATTAATCCAGGTGTGCCTGATCTCTGTAACTACAACATTGGCCAGGCACACCTGGATTAATCGGTTTGTCCACTCATGAGAGACAGGAAACAAAAACGTGGTATTCAGTCCAGGAAGTCGTCGAGCTGTGCAAAGAGCCCATTGGCAGCCAGGTTTGGCTTTTGTCACATACCGTTTTCATTAGAAAGAGTTAATACCAATTGCACTTTTTTTTTGTGAATCAAAAATTTACCTCCCTTTATTCTGGTATTGTTTATATACAAAATTGGTGCCAATTGACACAATTCACTCTCGATCACATTTATCCAGGCTTCTTTTTATTTTGGAAACTTTTTATCTTTGAACATAAACTGTCTACTCACAATTTGATTTGATAAACATTTTAGCAAAAAATTGCATTGTTTGTTTGTTTGTTTATTTCCACAATGCATTCGATTACAGTCAAGAACCTAGTGATACAATTACTGTGGAAAATGGACACCCTCAGAAGCTCATAGCTTATACATTGGGGTCCAAAAACCCACCACCACACAATTTACATTGCAAACACATATAAGTTAATATCACATATTTCCAACTTGTAAATAAAAGATATACCCATCATATTTACAAGAAAAGAATAATACCAAAATAATCTATGGACAGATATGAAAAACTATATTTATGTTACATGTATAACCCCCGTAACCTCTGTTCCATGTACAAGAGAATTTCAAATGAGAAACTAAACAGACACTAGGCCACAAAGTCATTACCAGTAGATGCATATCTCATAAGTAAGTTATGTTTCAGTTTTCTTTTAAATATGGGAAAAGAAGAAGAATGTTTGATATCATTGTCCAGGTCATTCCACATTTGTGGACCTTTATAACATACACTAAAACGAGTTCATGTTAGTTTTCTGTATTTCCCTTTTAATAGCAGTCTATTTCTGGTATTTTGAGTATGAGATGAAAAGAATAAAGGAACAAGTTCACACCAACGGCCATTTAGTTTATGAACCACCTTATACATAATACACAGATTATAGAAAAGATTGTATTCAGGAAGCTTCAGCAGACCATTCACATCTACAAATTCATGCATAAGCCTACTTTCATTTTGTTTTTGTGTTCACAAAAAATATTTTTCCTCATCGAACTGTGTATCCAAAAGGTGTCAAAATAAACATCCATCCATTTTCTTGACCGCTTATTCCTCACAAGGGTCGCGGGGGCTGCTGGCGCCTATCTCAGCTGGCTCTGGGCAGTAGGCGGGGGACACCTTGGACTGGTTGCCAACCAATCGCAGTCAAAATAAACAATTACTAAGTATTTTGTAATATATTTATCTTACTTTATACTATATCTTGGGTTTTATATTTGGATTTTATCTTGTTTACCTTCCATGTCATTTGTAACCACCCTGGCATGTTTTGTGTTTGTGCTGTTGTATACAATGTCTAAATTTTAAACAGGTTTTGTATGCTGCTTGGTGTTTAAATAAAAGTTTGTTAAAAAAAAAACAACAAATCTAACCCCATCCGTTACTACCTACCACACTTACCTTGTAGGTTGAATCTATCACCGCTCATTTCCCATATAATCACTGCAAGTTTATGTCACGTAATCCTGCAGTATTATTGTGGCACTGATCCACCCTGCTCATGTTCAACAATCAGCACAGTCACTTTGCCTCTGATAGATTTCAGGCAGGCTGCTCCCATCACTTGTCTGACAAACACAAACAGCATATACAACTGGGAAACCTGGCACTATGGTGAGTGCCCATCAGGAATGGAGCATGGGAATTCATGTCGGACAGCTTTTGACTAAGTACACAAGTGTCCTTTGCACAGTCATCCCAATCTGTTTTTCCAAGTACATAATGGAAAACGCAAGGGCACAGTGGATGCTTGGCTAATACATCCACCTCAGTAACTAATAAAAATAACTGATAAACCTATAATATGGACGCCAAGCCCCCTCAACCACCATTTAAAAAACAAAACAAAACAAAACAAAAAAAACACCTCGGGGAAAAAAAACTAAGTAAATCTTTGGGTGACTTCACAAATTATAGCCAATAGGGCTGCACAATATATCGAAAAAATATTGATATCGAGATATTGATCCATGCAATATGCATATTGCAAAGAAATGCAGTAAGTTTCATATAAAATGTAATGCTTTTATCTGAATTTGACCAGTCAGCCGCTAAAAAAAAAATAGTTGAACATTATTGAGAGGTAATTAAAATTAACTAAGAATATATTGAGTTCACTTATTTTGCTGGATGGAAAAAAAAAATTATTTCATTAGATAAGAAAACAGCATTTCTTTGGGTACATGTTAATCGCAATATCTATCTCGCTATATTCAGCAACTGTATTACATATCGAATGACACATCATATCATCCAATGTGTGAGGTTGAGTGGCCAACTTTGTTTTGGGTTTTGGTGTTTGTTTGTTTTTTGGTTCTAGTCAAGTTCAGAAGAATCCCAGAGTGCAGCGGCCCTGAAGTAGCTTTTATGTGGTGTTTTCACATGTGTGTGGTACACTTCAGATCGCCCTCGTGATGCAACTAATATTTGACATGTGAGTCCAAGTTAAATTTGAGTGGACCATACAATGAGTAACTCTCACAATCAAGACACCAAACTGAATTCAAATTAAAATCTGTGCTGGAGGAAAATGTTTTATTTTCGCAAGATAAACAAAAGTGCTGCAAAGATGAGGTTTCTCAATATAAATAACACCCCTTTGTAAAAATGCACAAAAGCAATACAGGAAACCGAAGCCAGCGATTAAGCTGCTCAGTCACAGGTCAAGGCCTAAGCTTTTATCCTGACATCTGCTCTTGCAAGTTTCAAAGAAAGAATCCTTAAAATAAAGATCCATGATTAAAAACAAAAAAACATAAACAAAAACAGCAAACTTCTGTTATTAAAAGCTTTTAAAAATGATCTGCTGACACCTAAAACGTCACTTACGTCTTCAGTAGCATTTGTATAAATTGTACGTTAACCTCCACACTCATGGTTGTCTCAACGGCGAAATACAACGGATATATATGGGGATATTCGCAGGAAAACAAGATGATTGGTAAACGGCAAAAATAAATTGATAGTGTTTATCGATGACACCCAGAGCAAGCTGTCATCAGCTCTTGTGCTAAGGTGCTGTTGGCAAAAACATCTCCTCTTGACTTTGACAAAAAGTGTGCAGCGACACTCTTTTGAACAGTCCTTCAGGCACTTCAGAGCACTTCAATCCAGAGGACGGTATTTAACGCA